>NC_135183.1:37925839-38215839 GCF_041146795.1 Maylandia zebra | reverse complement strand
TGGGGGATCGAACCGGCAACCTTCCAGTTACAGACGAGCTTCCCAACCCCCTGAACCACGGTTTTGGCTTTCCTCATATTCCAAAACGTGCTTTGTCTTTTCGCGATTACTGTCACTCGACATAATTTGCAGATGATATTTTTCTGCTTAACATCCGACTGCTTAAACCCAAACCAGGTGCATATGAGCAACATCGCACCTCCTCCTCCCCACGTGTAAGCTCCATGCTTGCAGCCGCTGCGATGCTTTCGACCAAAACAGGTGCAGCTTGATGACACCATCAACATGCGCTATTGTGGTAGAGCGGTATAAGCAAAACCTCTACCGTTTGCCAAATTCATATCGTTTCTACCGCCCACCCCTAGCTGGAGCCTATCCCAGCTGACTTGGAGTGAGAGGCAGGGTACACCCTGGAGTCTGTCAGAGGCCTAACACATAGACATACGCAACCATTCGTACTCACATTCACACCTACGGGCAATTTAGAGTTTTCAATTAACCTAACCCCACTAACTGCATGTCTTTGGACTGTGGGAGGAAGCCGGAGAGAACCCACGCAGACACGGGGAGAACATGCAAACTCCACACAGAAAGATCCCGGCCTGATGGTGGAACTGAACCCACTGTACTGCATTTATATTTTAGAATTTAAAGCATCATTTTGATTATAAATGGTAAATGGCCTGAATTTGTATAGCACTTTACTCAATCCCTAAGGACCCCAAAGCGCTTTACACTACATTCAGTCATTCACACACTGGCAGTGGGTGTCAGTGCCCAGTGTGCCCTGGGGCGCACTGACAGAGGCGAGGCTGCCGGACACTGGCGCCACCGGGCCCTCTGACCACCACCAGTAGGCAAACACGGGGTTAGTATCTTGCCCAAGGATATTTGGCATGCAGCCAGGAGGCAACCTGGGATCGAACCACCGATCTTCTGATTAGTGGCTGACCTGCTCTGCCACCTGAGCTACAGCCACCCCATGATTAAAGAGCTTGCTCATGCTGGTGGATTAACGATTAAAGAAACATAAAAAGTGATTTAGGTAATTATCAATATTGTTAAATTAGAGAAGCTGTGGCATAAACCTTAAACCTCTGTGGTGGTCTAATAAATTTGTTAGACGCGATCTGTATCTTGTCTCTTGTAAGAACTAATAATCTTGTTCATTTCATCCTCCTTCAACACCAAATTCCAATTTCAATGAAATTTGAAAATTGGTTTTATTTGTTTTCTACATGAGTCAGATTTTATTGGAGGACTGGGGAGATTTTGCACATTATTGCATGCTGGTGCTACTGCGCTGATGCATGACACTCATAGGAGCAATATTGAGGCTAGGCTGTTTCGACTGCTTTGCTTTATTTTTCTCAAACAAAGATGAGCCTGAATCCTAAACTCATTGTTGGTGCATGTGTGTTTGTGTACAGGTGACAGGCACAAGCAGTAAAAACATGTTTTTTCTTTAAAAAAACCATGATCTCTGAGTTACTCCTAATAAAATATAGATTATTATAACTGGATGTTTCCAGAAAAGACGAAATGATAATTCTCTCTATTTGTCTTTTCCAGGTTTGCACGTGAAGCTGCTGTGTTTGGACAGCACGAGAGATACTTACGGAAAGATGAGGAAGAGCAGGAGTGTCCTCACAGTCTCTCCCAACAATGTAAGTTGGCATGTCCTCAAAATATCTCAAAAGGTGCGCGATAGTTTGCATATAACACGCACGCCAGGCATTTATCAAGCAGCTTATGACAGCTTGTGTCACTGCAGGGTTCACTTACCTTGTGAAGAATGAGCTATAATTGCTGTTTGGGGTAGAGACCTAACAAAAGACAGGTATTACTGTGGTTATTGGTATTTGTGACAAAGTCACGAATCAGATTTCAATTTAGAGAAAGAAAAAGAGACTGATTAACAGACAGAGAAAATACCAGAGTCCACAACAGCTTTATTGAAGAGTGAGGCTCATGAACAGTCGAGATGGCGAATGAACAAATCTGCACATGTTATGTACCAGAGTTTCCATGTAGTTATAATCTTTGTTCTTAATGCTTTTAATGCCCCACTCTGTGCACGCTTCCCTGTGTTTTGGCAGCTCCTCTCTGCTTTGCCGTCTCTCTCCTGTCTCTCCTTTGTTAGCTCCGTAGCTCCCATTGTGCGCTCATCTTTTCTTCAACTTCCAACTCTGAGTTTGTTCAGGCTCACAGGCATGTAAAACTAATAACTCACAGACTCACTCACATCCTGCAAATACAGCTGTTGCTAATAAACTCTTCCCCTGACTGAAATATATGGATGGAGACCCCTAAACTTGCTCTGGGAAAATATCTGGAAATGCAACTATGATATAGTGATGTTATAAAATTAAACCAGTTTTTGAAGTTGAAAGAAAAATCCAGGTCATCGTTAAATATGGGGAAAAAAACCCAACCTGATACATGGGATGCAAATATGGAGCTTTAAAGCTCTCCCTTTCTCCATTCCACCACAGTCCATTTGCATTTGAAAATCAGTTGAGTTTACTTGTAAGACACGGTCCTGGGACGGAGCACGTTTAGCACCTAAGCAATTACACAGTACACTCGTACTGTACAGATAGGCAGATTCATTTTGTGGCTGTGGGTGTTTTTTTGCTGAAACATTTCATAGCTGAAGGTGTGGGTGTGCATTACTCAGACTCTCTGAGTCTTTATCTGTGTCAGTTTGAAAATTGTGTGCTTTACTGCTTTATCGAAATACATTTGAGTTCTTGTTAGACTTCCAGTGAATTACATTCAGGAACACAGCGTGGGGAGGAGGGAAATGGATTCTGGGTGTATAAATATTTAATAATATTATTGGGAGACGTATTACTGAAATGGAAGACAAATGTGAAAATGAAGAACAAATGAAACAGCTGTCGGCTTTTTTTTTTTCTAGGCTGATGAAAACTGGGCAGTCTGTAATAATTGTCCACTGAAATTAAAACTGAAGTGTCCATCTTTTATTCTTAGATTAGCATCATTGGGATGCTGCATATGCAGCCACAGTAAAGCAACAAGTCGTCATAGGCACGAACGTCAATCGCAGCCGGTGACCAAAGATTTCAGGAGGTTTTTGCCGACCGGTTAGGGAATTCATGTTTTTCCCGAGCATGAGGTGGTTACCACAGGTTCACTGACCAGTCTGTTGGTTAGTGACTGGGACTTTAGAAGTAATTTTGCCATTATTTTCTGATGGTTACCAGATAGTCTAGTTCGGTGTTTTTGGAGCCACGGCACATATTTCACATTAGAAAAATCACACGGCACACCACCACCAAACAAAAATGTCACAAAAAGCATGTAGGGGTGACGTGGGCCCCCGGGCCACGAGTTTGAGACTCCTGCCATTGATTGTCACACGTCCAAAACGGCAAACAGGTTCATATCACATGGTTGATGGTCATGCGTCCACAAAACCTCAACAGAAACCATATATCCTTGTTCAGTATCACCACATATGTGTCTTATGGTAAAGTAGGGTTGCCAACCGTCCCTTAAAAAACGGAATCGTCCCGTATTTAGAAACAAAAGCACACGTCCCGTATTGAGCTAATAAGGGACGCACTTTGTCCCGTATTGAGCTAATAAGGGACGCACTTTGTCCCGTAATACAGTGAGAATCAAAAGTAGTCTATAAATGTTAATGGAATTAACGCTTTGTTGGAAAACATAATTCCCAGCCCCTCTCCTGCTTTGTGACCAATGAGCTGACAGCACACTTATGACAATTCGAGTATGACAATTCAGATTACCGCTCGTCTCATTGGTCGAGGAAAGGTCGCTTGCGGAGAAAATACCGGAAGACAACAGATGACCACAACAAGAAGCATGGCCAACAGGGAAACAAACGCCGACACTGCGGTGCAAGTCTCGGACGACAGTACACCTAAAGCTGGGCAGACACTGTGCGATTTTTTTCAGTCACGTTATTCAGCTCCTGCTCAAACTGCACGATTGACTCGCAGGGGTTAGAAGTTGGTAGGTCATGATGCAGGGTCTCACACTATACCGCCCGATGCTCTGATGCGACCTGAGTGCTCACACTGTGCCTCCATAAAATGAAGGTTATAACAGAAAATCTGTCGCTCTCTCTGTCTTTCACTCACACAGACACGCACACCACCACCATCAACTTTGCTAAATTGCTAATGAAAAACATGATCATGCAGCTGTGAATGAGCAGCAGTGTAAATCCAACTATTTTCACGGTTGTTGTGGTCGTGATAATTTTGTGATGCCACATCGAAAAGGCTCGGATGAGCTTTCCAAAGTTCTACAAGTTGTGCCTCCATCACTTGTGTCCAGATCACACGCTGCACAGCCGTGCTGCTCCGTCTTTTTCACCGACGTTTACGTGTTTGCGCGTGAGCAGTGTGAGCGGCTCACGAGCGATTGATGATCGGGAGCTGCTCAAGGTGTTAATCGCTTCTCGTTACCCCACGTATACTACACGATGCACGATGAAGGCCAAAATCGGGCCGATCACCAAATCGGTCGCACGACTCAAAAATCATCTCAAAATGGGCCAAAAATCGCACAGTGTAAGCCCAGCATTAGAGCAGCAATGTTTGTTTCCCTCAGAGAAAGGAAAAAAAAGGCTGCAAAAGTACAGGGAGGAATGGGAAAAGGAAAACACCTGGCTGGAAAAGGTCACCATAACACCTATAAAGCGCACTGCACTGTGTGCCGGCGCACTTTTTCCATAGGCATGCTTCTAATGGTGGGCACATGAAGAACATGAGGGGCGTGAAAGCTCTGGGAACCCTTAACCAATTTCTTGTCCACCAGGCCACGGCAGAAGCAGATATGGTATGTAAACACTGGTTTGTTTTTTAAACCCTCTGGTTAAGGTTCAAATGGGCATGTGCAATGAATATCAGCGCTATGTGGCCAGAAGTGTGATAATATAATTTATTTTGTGTAATAAACAACTGCAAGGATAGATGATTACAACAAATAGATCACTAATACATAAAAGTAATACATAGATGAATAATGATGATGAGTTATGATGCGTAATCATGGGAACAAGTGGGTTTACAAACAGGAGCAGCTGATTAGCTTTAGAAAAGCTGAAATAATACCTCAACTGAAGCCAAATGTACTAAATGTGCATAGTTACAAGAATATTTTTCGTTCTATTGCTTTCTATTAATTTATATAATTTTAAGTTAAGCAGGACAGAGTTCTTTTAAAGAAAGATTTACTTATATTCTCAAAAGTTAAGCATGACAGGCTTCTGTTTAAGAAAGAGACCTGTTTTACTGTGTTAATGTTGTCATTTTGAGCTAAAAATAAATGGCTAAATGATCATTTGTTTCCCATATGGTCATATCACAAAGAATATGCATCTGCTTAAATCAAATTCAAGTCAAATGGTTAAAAAATAATTTCACACACACAAAAAAGAGCTACCACACTGGGAAGGGTGAAGACAACTGGGTTGCCCGGCCCTGGCCACGAGGTGTCCCTTATTTATTTTTTCAGGGAGTTGGCAACCCTATGGTAAAGTACTGCTTGGGTAATGGGTAAGCTGAAATATAGAAATTATATAAATGTTGTGAGAGAGCTCAGAGCAGTTACCTCCTGGTTTTAGTTTTTATGCTAAGCTATGCTAATCACCTCTTACCTGTAACTTTAAAGTTGATGCCCTGACATGAGACTGGTATTAATCTTCAAATATCACTCTTCATATGTTTCTAGGCAAAAAGTCCAAAAAATGTCACCAGAATCAGTTCAGGTCTGAAGTTGTCGTGTATCATCAGCCGTGTTCTTACAAGTGAAAACGCTCATATTTGGTTAGAGGGTGCTGCGTGAAGCAGAATTCATGTAACCACGTTTTTGTTCATTTTAGTAGCTCTTTTGCTAAACGGAGCAATTTTAGATTTGCAACCAGTGACCAACAAAAAACAAACGGACAGTAGAAGATGGTGCTGTGTGTAAGATGAAGGGCGACTGTTTAAAAAGTTCAAATGAAAGGAAATGAGTTAAACAGAGCAGAGAGAACCACAACGATGACTCATGTCATACACGTTATCCGGTTGTTCAGTGATGACGCGACGAATCCTACTTCCGGGTCTAAAGTAGTCTGCGTTTAATATGGCTTTTGTGTTGTTAACATGTTTAATGTTATGTATTTTCTTCTATTTGATCTCAAAAAGCTCCTAAAACAGTCAGTGATCACTGTTGACCTCCCTTTATTACCGCTAATCATTTATTTAAGCTCAGTTTTTAAAACCTTAGGATGTAACTACAGCCCAGCCCATGCAGCAGTATATGAATGACTAACCTCGTATTGTGGATGGATTATCTCAGTTGTTCTCCTGGCTGAAGTTTGGTCCTTTTACAGCATCCTGCCATGCGATTACATTTGTTCCTGACCACCGAGAACACTCACGTTAACTTTTATCGAGTGGAAAAAAAGTTAGCTTGTTTATATTATGCTAACATAGCTGTGTCGCTAGCGGTCACGTAACACATCATTATATAGCAGCTAGCCCAACTTCAGTAACCCTACAAACGTCACTGCTGTTTAGTTTTCAGTCTTCATTTATGCTGGAAGTGATAGCAGAGCTGTACGTTTTAATTTGTTTCCAAAACCCGGCAGTCAGGACATGTTATATTGTATTTAGATAGAAGCTAGCGAGCTAACTCCCTGCTAACTTCTAACTCCGTTAAATGTCATAAATTCCGTTTTCATGGATGCCTGGATGTTAAACTCAATTGTTACACCTGGTAGAGCAGAACGCTGATCATTTTATTAAAGATGAAAGACTTTAGACAGTTTTTCAACTCTCAGTAATGCCATAGTGATCGTTTGATATATGGACCTGCAGCAGAGTTTAGACCCAGACACGGCTAGTGACGTCAGACTGAACAACCGGATTGTTCCATTTATTTCTGACACTGCCCCCTGGTGACAGTACACCGAAACAACATGTAGACCAGTCATTTTCAAACTGTGGCACGCGGGCTCCCTCTAGTGGTACGCGGGAAATCTCTCAAAAAATGTTAAGAATAAATAATACTCCATGTTCTGATTGAGGGATTTCTGAAAAGTTCAAACGTACAGCTCTGCTATCACTTCCTACATAAATTAAGACAGACAACTAAACAGCAGTGACGTTTGTAGGGTTACTGAACTTGGGCTAGCTGCTATATAATGATGTGCTACGTAGTGGCTAGCTACACAGCTATGTTAGCATAAACACAGTGAAGCTGGAGGATGAACGCTAACTTTTTTCCACTCGATAAAAGTTAATGTGAGGCTGGCAGGATGCTGTAAACGGACCAAACTTCAGTCAGGAGAACAACTGTACCACAATACAAGGTTAGTCATTAATATACTGCTGCATGGGCTGGGGCTGTAGTTACATGCAGGGTTTTAAAAACTGAGCTTTAAAATGAACAGTGGTAATAAAAACCGAGAGAGGCCGACAGTGATCACTGACTGTTTGTAGAGGCTTGTTCAGATTAAATAGAAGAAGATACAAAGCATTAAAACATGTTGAAAACACAACAGCCTTAATAAACACAAAGTAGACTGGCCCCGGAAGCAGGGTTCATACGTCATCACTTAAAGACTGGCGATCCCACCTGCTGTGAATGTTTTAATGCAGTACAGTTGTTATTATTATCACATCATGTTTATGACAATTAAAATAAATATACTATTGTACTATAATGTAGGTCATAAAGGTGGTACTTTAAGAGCCATATATTTTATGAGGTGGTGCTCATTGTGAAAAGTTTGAGAACCACTAAAGTAGACGATGTTCTGGAAAGCTCTCCGTAAGCCCAGGCTGTAAGGCGTTTGTGAATCAATAAAGTAATGTGTGTTTAGGTGGGACACTCCACTGGATTTTACCTCTAGCCAAAGGGATTTGGTTTAGCTGGTGATGCTTAGCTGGGATTTTACTGGATTGGTGTAAGTGAGAGTAGCTATGCCAGTGAGTGTTTGGGTCATGAAGCTGGAGACTGCAGTGGAGAAGATTGTTGTATGTTTTTAAGTACAGTGAGGTTGGATGCGAGGTGATAGTTTGTGCAGGGAGATGTTTGTGTGTGTGTGTGTGTTTGTTTGTGTGTGTGTGTGAGAGAGAGAGAGAGATTAGACTCTGCTGTGCTGAAGGCTGGACAAATTAAATAATATCTGTAAGTCCCACAGACCTAATGACCTCATTCCCATGCAGATCACAGCTAACCAGTTGTGACCTGATCAGGTCTGTCTCTCCATCTCTCTGTTTGTCTGTGGATTAGTTTAGTGCTTGTCTGTGTGAGTGCACTTGAATGCACACTGCCATTTGTGTGTGACTCTGCATATTTATGCGCACATAAGTGCACACACAGTTAACGGAGCTCTGAGTATTTAGCTGACCTTCAATTAGAGTCTGTTTCCTAGGGCTTACAAGAAAGTGTGCCTGGGCAAGCATCTCTCTCATCAAGTTTCCACACTGTAATATTTCCATTAGGGGATACAGCTATAATTTAACCTTTGAACTTTCTCATCTTGTCCTTCATTTTTTAGTTTGGATTTAAAGTTTTCCTTAAAGCGTGCTGCATCTGAAAGTGTTCATTAATGTTATTAGAGGACTAGTATGTCTTTTCCATAGTAGACTTTGTGGTAAACTAAAGAACATGCACACCACACATAGAGGGGCCCTGCCTGGGTTCAAACCCAGGACTCTCTTGGTGTGTGGCAGTGTTTAGGCCAATAAGTAGTCATCTAATAATCCAATCCAGCGGTCCCCAACCATTTTTTGCACCACGGACCGGTTTAATGTCAGACAACATTTTCACAGGCCGGGCTTTAAGGTGTCGCGGGTAAATTCAACAAAATAAAATGATATGACGAAGACAAAAACGGTGCTATTTTGTAAACATAATAATAAATGCAAATTCACTGTGTAATTGTGTAACTTTATTAGCAGCGTACTTCTGAAATGCGCCAGCAACATCCTCCTCTGCCCCTTAATGCTCTCTGGTCGCTATGGTAACGGGTAAATATTTCTTTCAAAATAAGACACACAACGACAACGTGGGAAAAGACCCGGGGAAACTGAGTTAACGATAAAAATCCTGAAAACCACCCGAGCCTCAACTCTCGCGGTACCAAACGACTCATGGACTGGTACCGGTCCATGGCCCGCGGGTTGGGGACCGCTGAGCTGCTGCTTATTGTGAGTGATTCTGAGGCCCTGTCCACAGGCACATTAGTGTTTAGGTATAAAAAACATAGAAAATCTTTTTTTCTATGATTTTCGTCCCCATATAAACTGAAAACTGAACTTTTCTAAAAGTCCTTCCAGGGTGTAGATTTTTAACAACTCTATTTCTGTGTTTACTGGTAGAAAAAGAAAAGGAGGATTTTGTCTTACAATGGTGAAAAGATCGTTTTATTCTCATTAATGATGCTGTGTTAGGATTCTGATGAACATTTCTATACTGTTAGGGTTAGAGCACCGCTTGTTGCACAGCGTGCTCCCAACAGTGCTTGACATCCTTTAACATTTGACCAAACCTTAATCACAGCTGTGGAAAACCAGAAAACATGAATGACTCGTGTCTCATTCATTAATCATATGCGTGAGTATTTTAGAGAGCAGTGACAAACATTGTTAGTGTGGTGAGGGGCTGCGACAGACCAGACAAAACTCATATGGAAAGATGCTGAAATGCAACAATTGATCATGTGGTGTTTGTCTTTTTTGGTCACTCTTTTTATCACCTTTCTTCCATTTCCCTTTTTCTGACCTTTAACCTCTCTTGCTGCCTCTCTCACTTGTCACCATTTCACGTTTTTTTTCTGCCTCCATCTCTTCTTCTGTCATTGTGGAGAACTCTCACGCTCTCCCGTTCTGGCTGGCAGGCTTGCATTTACACGGTGCGCGGGTCAAACCGAACAGCTGTTCATTCTCCAATCACAGAGCTTGTAAGCGGAGGGTTGAATTTATTTGTCGGCAACAGTTCAATGCTTTCTCTCCGTCTCTTCTTCCAGCCCTCAGTGCTTTGGCCTGCTCTCAGCAGCCGTGTCTGTATCAGTCTTAGCGTACGCTACTCTCCCTCCACCCGCTTCTTACTTTCTCTTTTGTGTGTGTGGTCAGGGGCAGTAATGCTTGTTACCACAGCAACAATGAGTCTTCTCCTGCGGCGCCTTCGGATTATGTGCGCTGTGACCTCGTGCACTTTGCCCTCCAGTCGTTCACGTGGCACTGTTTTAGCCTCGCACTTTGTGGGTCGCTGCATGTCTTTGTGTTAGTTTGGTTGTATTTAAGTGCACTGATTGAGAGTGATATTTAATTATAACCACACAGGATAGTTTTGAATGAGCTCGTAGATCTTTGTCTGATTTTTGTCTGTGTAATGCGAACCACAAATCGCTGCTTTTCGAGAGGGTGGTGAGTATACGGAGGATGTTTCCTCATAAACGGTCGGTGAGGATGGTTTCCAGGCGGATTGCAGTGGATTTCTTGTGCTTTGTTACATCTCCTCGTCTTCTGTTTCTCCGTTAAATTGTCCATCAACACATATTGAAAAAAAGAAGCTGAAATCACTTTAAAAAATGGCCTTCGGCAAATTACACCCAGGATGTTTTGTTTTTTTTCATGTTCACCCTCCGACAAGCTAAATTTATCAGACGTCACGCATTTTTCTGTGGCGAGGGAAAGTAGGCAATTTATTTTATCTCTCGTCTGAGACGCAGGGATCAGGCTATTTCACAGCGATAAAGAAAAGATGAAGATAAAAGAAAGGAAAGCAGGGATAATAATTCACCAAACAGTTTTATTAATATCCGGTCCCTCTGTCAACCTCAGTGGAATATTTCATCACTTTCAGCAGCATATAAATTGAAGCGAATGGTGTTATTAGACCTAGAACGGCCTTTTATTGAGAGACAAAATTATGTCTGTGTTGTTCCGTTAAACACGCAATACATTTTTTATATTCAAAGTAATTGTATATTTCATGTCTTTTTGAATCTGCTGAACCATGCAAGGTTGCAAGTCTGAAGAACAAATAAATGCCACAGACTTTCAGGCTTGTGTATAAATCTGCAGCTGCAAACATTTGCTGTTTGCTTGCATGCACAGGTCTGTGTTTCTCCTTGTGTTTATGCAAAAAGCACGAGCATATTGCTGGAAGCTTTGGTCAGCTGTGTTTTAGAGAATACTAATCAGTTTCTTTCAGATGCTCTTCTATTTACTCTCTGTAGTTGTCTCTCTTTCCTTTCTCTCTGTCTGACTCACCCTTCCTTCTCTGAGCTGTTCCTGCCATTCCCAATGTTATCCTCTCACTTACGTTAGTCTCTGTTAGACCTTTCCCCTGCTATTCCTGATCTACATCCTTGCCTCTCTTCCCTTTCCCACTCTCTGTACGTCCGCCCTTCTAACCAATGGGAGTATGTTTTCTCAGTTCATCTCTTCCTTTGTTTTCTCCTCTTTTGTTTTGTTGACTTGAGCACGGAGGGATTTGAGTGTCAGTGGAGGCGAATGACAAATGGGAAAGATGCCAAGGATGCCCTGTTACGCATTGTGCTTACAGTGTTGGAAAATCCATAAATAACACTCAGTTATGAGTGAAGCATGAGTGTTTTGTTGTCCATTTAACTGTAAAAGAAAGCGGAGGTTTCTTCAAGGGCAGTGCCCTGGTGGCACTAATTGGTAAAAAGTCTTTCAAGGAAGAAAAAGCTTCTTCCCGTTAAAGTGAAACTAAAACTTTACCATAGTTGGAAAACATGACATGGATTACATTTAATTAAAACTATGAAAACAAGGTATGTGTGAAATGCAATGAATGATGCTCAGCATAGTCGTCTTTTTTCTACTTCTTCATTTAAAAACAAAAAAACTGCTCTTATTTTGTCTAGAGGTACAAATCCAGCAGCAGGGGACAGTTATGGAACAAAATTCCTTGCCAATTTGATAGTATTTGAAGAAAATCCACAGCTCAACCATGCTTTTATCCATTTGTCCTTTCATGCATTTGTCTTGTGGCTACAGTAGCACAGGCAGTGACTCATTCCTGAGTGACTGAGTTCTTCGCTTTATCTCTGAGCCCTGACACACTGGGCGAATTGTTTGGTCACTACCGGTAGCTTTGACAGTCCAGTATAGCCACTACCATAAAACACACGAGGATCTCATCTGTAGCCTTAGACAGAGAGTCATATTGATTAAGGAGAGATCATTTGGAAGAACAGAACATGATTTATTGAGATATGGAATTCACTCGAGCTATTTGGTTGTTAGACTCTGATAACCCATCATAGATGGATGGGATCGCAGTGGTTATAGGGATCAGGACCTAAAGGAGTTACATTGCACGAATGAGAGTCTGAAAAGTAGAATGACAGAAAAGTGCTGTAATTTAAAGCACGCAGAAACGAGGCCGATTGGCTCAGAGAAGGCAGGCAAGAAGACGACCGGACTAGAGCAGTGTCGCTAGCATCCAGTTTGACGGTGTGGGGGAAAAAAAGAACAGACCAGCACCACCAATAGAACTGCACTTGAAATAACTGCTTTATTTTTAGGCTATGAGGAAATGATCCATCATTGACGCGATGGGGCCACTGATGGGTTTGTGGCTCTGATTTTCATTTGTGTGCATTTGAAAGAGGCCATCTGCCCAAGCATGGGCAAATCTCCAATTTAAAAAACAATTTAAAACTCAAAACACAGATTATACGGCAGTGAGCACAGGGCCCACTAGAGGACGTCAGACCCCCAGGTTACCCTCGTGAAGTCTGTTTCTGATTGTTTGGTCCGAAACTTTCTCATTAGTGGCCCGCTGGAGGTTATTTTGGAGCTCTGGCAGTGCTCACCCTGCTCCTCCTTGCACAAAGGAGCAGACACCACTCCTGCTAATGGGTTGAGGACCTTCTACGACCCTGTCCAGCTCTCCTAGAGTAACTGCCTGTCTCCTGGAATCGCCTCCACGCTCTTCAGACTGCGCTGGGAGACACAGCAAACCTTCAGGCAACGGCATCCTGGAGACGTTGGACTACATGTACAACCTCTGTAGGTTCCAGTTATCACCTCATGCTACCAGTAGTGACACTGACCGTAGGCCAGGGGTGATTTTTAGCCCATTTTTGGGGGGTAAATGAATCAAAGCACCCCCAAAATGAATCAAAGCACCCCCAAAGATTTCTTAGTTTTTTTGACAATATTTGCTGTTTGTGTGGCACACTGCTAAAAGTATAAAAAGCATACAGTACTTGGTTGAGACGTAACATTTAATAACAAAAGTATAGAAATCCCCCCCCCTCCCAAAATGGTTTGTTCCAGCTCGCCTCTCCCCTGCTCTGGCTCTAGCACCGTTGCTGCCAGAGCGATGGTGTCTGAGACGCAGCTGAGCGGAGGTGGAAGTGCCTGGCTTAAAACAGGACATACTAGCTGCATTTAACCTTCAGTTACTCTTTATATAGTTGGTAGGAGTCAGACCATGTTTCTTTTTAGCTGAAAAACATTACACCAGGTAACCTGCAGTGTTGAAAACATGTTTTCCAACGATGTTTGCTGCCCTACAATCCGTCCTGCTCTGTAGTAAAATCAGCAACATTTGACCGTCCTGTTGCTCCCATTGAAATGTATACAGCCTATTTAAAATCTAAAACTTATAATTGTCCATAGCCTGCTGTTGTTACCACTGTCCTGTTTGAAATGGATACTAACTAGCTAACTGACTGAATGCCCATTAACCTTATAACTCCCGGTGTGTGTGTGTGTGTGTGTGTGTGTGTGTGTGTGTGTGTGTGTACAGAGACAGACAGGTTCATAATGGATATAAGGAAGTTTTTTCAAAAAAAAAAGAAAAAAGGAGCCACATTCAGGTAAAAGTGTAAAATCTAATGATCCATTAATCAGGAATAATGTTGGATCAGTGTTTCAATATTTATATCATTTATTAGATGTTCATGTGGTTTGGTTATTTGCCTTTTGGTTGAAAGTACACTGAGATACACTGAAAAAAATATGTTGTTGGATTTACTTAATTCAATGGTGGACATTTGTTGCACACAGATGTTTTGCTTTGGCAGCAACTTAAACAATTGAGTTAAATTAACACAATTTATTCATGTTCAATAAACCTGTGCAATTTGTGTTGATAAAATGTGACTTAAACATGTTTTGATGAAGTAATTTGAGCTCTTGAAATATTTTAATCCTTCACAATTTTCTCACTTTATCCCAACACCATTCAATAACTTTTACCCAATACTACTTGGTCACTTAAATACTACATGTTATCTTCAAATTACATTTTGCTATTATATTCTAGTATCAAATACACAATTTTCAAATGGAGGCCTTATAACAGATTATATTGTTCTCTTCCAAGATGGTTGCTGGCATCCACCAGTAACCTTTCAAAACAAAATGTCTAATTTCACTGCATTGACAGTAGGTAAAGAATTAAACTGACATTACTCCACTACTGAATCTATATAAAACAGTTAAATAATGTCAGTTCTTCCGTGTTCTCTGGAATCAATCACAGCAAAGAAATTAGACTCTTTCTTTTGAAAAATGTTGGGAAAGAACAAATCAAAACATTCTAGTTAAGGCCTCTGACGTCAAGATTCAGTTAAACAACAATTATAACTAAACAAATTTGAGGTAATGTTAGTTTCCATTAACATTAAATTAGGTTACTGAATTGGCAAACACCTTCCTATTAACGTTACCCATTTTACCCCAATAACTAAAGAAATTAGCACTTGCAGGTCAAAACCTTTATTCAAGAGATGCAAAAATAACATTGATACAGTGACTGTCAAAAATTACGGCACTGATCATACTGTGACATCTTGGTTCAAAACAGCACACTTAGAAATATTCAACGTTCCTTACTTCAACTGAATGAAACTGAAAATACCATTTCACACGACCCATATGGGATATTTAGACTGTATAACTGTTCACGCTACATCTCTTCACTAGTAAAAGAAAGAAAAAATACAAAGAGAAATTTAAAAATGCTGCCAAAATGCTGTACAGAGCAAAAGGAAAAACAAACAACAACAACAAAAACGGCTCGTCCTCATGGCAGTTGCAGAGTATATAAAAATGAACCCTGCGATCTGTTCCTGGAATTGAGCTTCAAAAATGCAGCAGAACAAGTGTGAGATTTAAATGTCCTCTCACCTAGAGCTGATCAGCTTGCATGCATAACAGTGAGCTTTCCTTGCAGGAGCAGTTTTGTCTTAGTTGTGAGTTTTTCTTGAGAGCTGAGTTGCTTCCAACTCCATTACCACCCTTTGAATCACCTCAAAAGTGTAGCAGAGTTGTGATGGGTAACTCATGTTGAAGGAATAAAAATGGTCCAAACAGCATGGCTACTGCAAAGGTCACGTTATCCAGATCTTGAAGAACTACTATACCCTCGATGATGATGCCAACGTCAGAAAAGTCATTGCCTGGTGCATCCTCTGGAGACAGATGTTCATTGTGGTTTTCTCAATCTGTGCAGTGGCCTCAGTCAAGTCCTGGTTAAACACAAAACATTTCTTTAAGATTCCTTTTTAAACTCATCTCTTTTGAATCTACCAGTTCTAATGTTAGAGTAATTTAAACCAATGCAAGCAACATAGTAAATAGCTATAGCCAAAGAGTGGCCTGCCATGCTGCCATTCATGGTCTAACAGAGTTTCTAAGAGAGGGTGAAAAACATAATTTCAAATGCTTTACATTAGTTTTTGTTAGAAAGACACCGGCCCATCAGAAATCCAGGTTTTGTCACTCAGAAGATGTTAGAATTTAGACTTTCAGCCCCACAATTTGGTTAGCTGTTGGTCTTTTTTTTTTCAAACAAAAGCTAATGTAAATATTGGTGGGATTTTCCTTTGTTCACTAGAATGACAAATTTAAAGTTTTTTCACACTGATGTGACCCCTAATACAGGGGTGGGGCCTATATTATATTATACATACACATTAAAAGTGAATCTCTGTCCAAAAAATGCACTGTTTACTTTTTACTCACTATGAGCGTCATTTTTTTATTCCAATCCATTCTTCTTTTGCAGCATTTAAATAACCTTGATCAGATTTGATGGTTTTGTTACAGACATTTCAAAAAAAGTGTTTTGCTTTTCTTTCACAAATGTGGGGATTAAATTGTGTTAAAATGTACAAAACAGTGATGTGATGGGGCGATCGTGGCTCAAGAGTTGGGAGTTCGCCTTGTAATCGGAAGGTTGCCGGTTCGAGCCCCAGCTTGGACAGTCTCGGTCTTTGTGTCCTTGGGCAAGACGCTTCACCCGTTGCCTACTGGTGGTGGTCAGAGGGCCCGGTGGCGCCAGTGTCCGGCAGCCTCGCCTCTGTCAGTGCGCCCCAGGGTGGCTGTGGCTACATTGTAGCTTGCCATCACCAGTGTGTGAATGTGTGTGTGAATGGGTGGATGACAGGTTGTGTAAAGCGCTTTGGGGTCCTTAGGGACTAGAAAAGCGCTATACAAATACAGGCCATTTACCATGTCATGTTTTGAGACGAGGACCCAGGCACAGAGAGACTTGATGAATTTAAGAATCGTATGATTCAATAAAGAAATTTGCAGACTTGCACAGAGATGGTAAAATTATGATGACTGATAACGGAGACGAAGACAACAGACGATGAGGACAGGGAGGAACAGGGGTTTAAATGCACCAAGGAGACAGTTTGAGAGAACTCAGGACAACTGGAGACATTTAAGGATGCAAGGACTGACAGAGACAGGGAAGAAGTCTCATCGTGACGTGTAAAGTTTATCTTGCCTGGCTGGGCAGCTCTCTGGGTGCTCAGCACCCCCAAAGCTCTGATCCTAGAATCGCCCCTGCTGTAGGCAAATGCAAAACTAGTGAAAAACAGTCAGAAAAGATGAGAATGTCAGTCGTCTCCACCTGTAAAACCATGTGTGTTTGGGGGTTGTCTCATTGTTGCCCCTCCAGTGACACCTGTTGTTAATTTCATTGACACCAAAGCAGCTGACACAGATTACCAACCCCCTCTGCTACTTACCTGACCTGCTCCTTTCATTTTAGCAGCATATAAGCAGCTTTTGTTGTCACAGTCTGGCGAGGGCAGACTGTATGAATTGAAAAAAGGACCCAAAATGCAGACTCCAAGGAACAGGGAACAAAACTTGAATGTTAACAAAAGGTGAGCTGTTTAATATGGCTGGTAGAAAAGGTACAAACAAAGGGCAAGGCAAACTGAAGCAAAATTAACACAAACCTAAACTGGGGAATCTAAACAAACAATAAGAAAAACCTAGACAAGAAACTTGGACGCATGGCATGGACAACAGACAACCTGACAATCACACACTGAAAACAGAGGACTTAAATACACAGGAGGTGATTAGGGGAAGTGGAGACACATGAGGAAACAGCTGACTAGGATAAACATAATGATGCACAGGCAAGAGTAAAACTAACCGCATGAGCACAGAACACAAGACCCCTTTTCAAAATAAAACAGGAAACATGCAGACTTAGACACGACAACCAGAACTTGACAATGTAAGACACAGACATGAAACGCATGAAGAGCAGGGGAGATTTAACATGGTTGGAAACACGAGGGGGAAATAATAAGAACTAGAAACACTTAGGCATGATAATACAAACTTGATAACATAAGACACGCAGCATGAAACACGAAGGGTGAGGGGAAGCTTAAATACAGGAGAAGAAAACACAAGGAGTCTAATAACCAAATGAACTTAGATAACCTAATGAACAAAATAAACTCAAACTTAAAACGCTGGGTCAAAAGACCCAGGATCATGACATTTTGTTTTATGGTTACATTGTGTTTCGACCACTAGCGGTTGGCAGCAAGTTCTCTGAAATATTTGTTTATGGTCAAAATAATAATTAGGAGGACGAAGAATGAAATGAGTTGACATTAAGAGCCAGGTAGGAGGCGAGCTGGTGGATGGTTTGGATGATAAATGTTTTAAAATGTTTAAAACAAAGTTGAAATGTTTATCAGGCAGTTCCATAATCTTAACCATGCATTTGCTGGTGCAACTCATTAATTCATTTCATTCAACAGTTATTTTCAGCAGTATGTCTCTAGCATATCTCTCTATGAGTCATACCCAAGCATCTTCTAAGACTGTTGAATTAAAGTTGGAGAAAAATCATTGTCATCATTGAAGGAAACCCTTGCTGTGTACTGTGAATGGTCCAAGGACTTTTTGCTGTGGTACAAAGACATCATGCTCCCCATTATTATAAACATAGGTGACATTAACCTTAGATTTCTTTTTGTAAAGGAGAGTCATAAATCATACAACAGCAGAAGGGTTGTGTAAGGTTGCTGTTTGAACAAATAACTGATGTTGTTGTTTTTCTGTGGGCCGTCTCAAAGGGCTGCGGCACATGTTTGTTGTAGTATTTGATATAAAGGTGGGCGTGACAGGGCTGCATATAAATGTGCGTCTGTGGTTATCTTACTAACAGCTGAGGCTTTGTGACCTTGCTTCTGGGACTGTATTTTTGTGTGTGTGTGCCTAGAGAGGTGAATAGAAGTGTTCTCATTTGTATGATGTGTATCTATGCGAGAGTAATGAACTTGTCACTGTCTCCATACTAAGTGGTCCCAGGGAAACAACGAGGCCACTAGGGTTGTGCTGCTAATGGGCTAATGGACTTCTGCACTGGACCCATCCTGATCACGCACAGTTACACATCCCTCACATACACACTTATTGCATCAGGTTGTATAAAGACAGCAGGTAGCACATGTGGAAGGAACAAGTAAAAGTGTAGTCTCTCAGGCTTTAATCTAAAAATCAGTATAATTGTCAGTTTCCATTGTGAATCTTTAAAATTCAGATGTGTTTTTAGAACTAGAGAAACGCCCAGAAGTTTAGGACGAACTGTTGAAAACACAAAGCAGCAGCTTAGTACATTTTGGCATGTAGACATGGTCAATACAACCTGCTAAAGTTCAAACTAAGTTTTAGAATGGGGAAGAGAGGTGCCAGACAGGCTGGCTTGTGTATTTCAGAAACTGCTGATCTGCTGGGATTCTCTACCACAACCATCTGTAGGGTCTGCAGAAACAGGCTGGAAAAAAATACATATTCAGTGAGGGACCGTCCTTCGGGAGTAAATGTCTTGTGGATGTCAGAGGTCAGAGGACAATGGCCAGACTGCTTCAAGCTTTTTGGAAGGCAATAGAAACTCAAGTAACAGTGTGTTACACAACCAAAGTCTGCAGAAAAACCTTTCTGAATGCATAAAACTCTAGATTGGAATAACGTCTGATTTGAGGAGTCTCGAATTCTGCTGAGACATTCAGACGGAAGGGTCAGAATGGCATGTTAACAAGATGAAAGCACATGTATACAGACTTAAAGTAGTTTTGAGACATCCAAAGTCTCAATAAATGCATCTATTTGTTGCTTCAGACCGCTCAATCGGCATCAGGAGTTTATGAAATGATGGCGAACGAAAAGATTTGGATGGAAATACTGAATTGCAAAAACTGAATAGCATTGTTGTGAATGTTGGGTGGTCAATCAAAGATACGACGGACAAATTCACTCATTATAAAATTGTGCATATGTATTATTATATGCCAGTTAAACTTCATAAAATGGGCTTCGGATCTAACAACGGATCTAACAACTGGAAATGTCCATCAACTATTGGTACTGTTCTTCCTTTATTGTGGTCTTTTGGGTTTTTTGGGAACAAATAATCCAATGCATTGATGAGTGGCTCCATGGGCCTCTACTAGAACCTCCTCAGCTGTGCCTATTAAGAGATTGGACTGTTTTACCCAGCGTATGTCCAAGTGACAATATGGTCTAGCATCGGTGGGCTTCATAACTGCCACCGGGTGAGCCGACCAAACCAGAATTTGCAGAATGGCTGAAGTTGAGGACAGACTCTGGCTTGTTTTAGTAACTGGTGGCAAGGAATAAAACTGCCAAGGAAAGTTCCAGGAATTGTGGTCTGGCTTTATGAAATATATAAAAAAAAAATATAATGGCAAAGTGCCTTTTCCATCTTTTTCTATTTCTGCATCCACTGAGTTTCATAGAATCCTTTATTTGTTCCATTATTTTCTCCCTGCCAGTACTTGGGTACTTTCTCTGATTGCCCAGATTGTAAATATGTTCAGTTTGTCTTGGTTTGTGTTCTGTTTGAGTTAAAATAAAAACCTCATAAGCCAAGTTCCTGTCACCTCGCGTCAGGCATTATCAGCATTGCATGTAATACAGTGTTGTCTGTTTAATGTTATACGAATAAACCAGTGTTAAATATAATATGAAAACGTGTTACTACAGAAGATGTTCACGAATTATTAAAATATGAAAAATTGACATCTGAAGAACTAATAAACTGCGATGGAATAGTGCGACCCATTGGGGTGTGCATGAAAAAATGCAAGCTGTTCGAAAATTCATGACAACTACTTCAATAAAAGTTAAAATCATCCTTCCACTTACCTGAAGATGGGTTGCGGGGGCAGCAGCCTAGGCAGGGAAGCTCAGACCTCCCTCTCGTCAGCAACCTTCTCCAGCTTATCTGAGGAAACATCAAGTCTTTCCCAGGCCAGCCGATAAGTGTAATCTCTCCAGCGTATTCTGGGTCCACCTTGGGACCTCCTCCCAATAGCCTTACCCAGGAGGCGACAACCTGAGCTGGCTTCTTTTGATGAGGAGGATTAGCAACTCTACTCTCTGAGGAATGTTTCCAGCACCTTGTTGAATCTTTGAAGGAAATTCTGAAGGCAAAAGGTTTGACTGGTTTCTATCAACATTCACACGAGTCCAATGATACTGGACAGTCAGACTGGAGCAGCCAGGGATCAAACCACTGATGTTCCGATAAGTCGATGACCTGCTCTCTACCTCCTGAGGCACAGTGTATATTTGAAACAACTCTATTACAATGATGCTTAATTATGAGCTTATTTCAAGCTTATTTAGTATTTTGGGACATTTTGGTATGTTTTGGCTTCTATTTGCTGGGAAAACTCAAACGACGAATACAACTGGAAACTAGAAACCCAAACTCGAAAACAAACCAGGAACAGGACACTAGGAAATTACTAGGAGCATGGAGGAACACACAGCATGGAGGGTAAATGATGGTTAACAATGTGACAAAAGACAGAGAAAAACACAGGGCTTAAATACACAACCGGGACAACGAGAGGATGGGGAAACGGGTGGAAACACAGCTGGGACAAATCAACCTTAACAAGGAAGCAAAATTAGATACACTGCACACAGGATGAGGAACTATCAAAATAAAACGGGAAGGATGAAAACATTCATAAAGATACAGATTAGACACTGAGACGTGGAAACATGACCGACTCTGGAACAGAGGAAACATGAAGCGCAGAGACAAAAGTAACTAGATGTGGAACACAGGGAAGACGTAGTGACGGAGAACTAAGACTAAGCATACAGTACACTGAGACAAATAAGGAGAGCAAAAAATACAGGACTAAAGCTGCACTAGAGACATGACACCAGGAACACAGGGGGAGGCACTGAAACAGAAACCCAGAAACCAGGAACTTTAAATATAGTACAAAGAGAAAACAATAATTCAAAGAATATCACTTAAACCAAAGACACAAACACTGGGTCACCAGACTCATGGCAAAATGGGTGTAATTGTTGTTGTCGTTCTAAGGAGCTTGGAAAGAAAGCGACTGGACTTCTTTGAGTTTTGTGAAGATGTCTCACCTCTCATCCGAGAAGCTTCTTCAGTTGTTTTTTTTATGGAGTTGATGATGCTACATTTGTATTACTTTGTAAAGCCGTTTGGTAGTCTGAGCATCTCAGTCCTCACTCTGCTGTACTCCCACAATTTTCTTTCTTTCTTTTTAATAATGGTGTGATGTCTCAATCAATAAAATCTTCTTTAGACAGTCAGGCACTCATCAACCATATGAGTCAACTGGCGATTGTTCACACATACCGCCTGGTTGATGAGCGCCCAGTTATTTGAAAAGACACTAGTTTGACTTGATCGCCATTGTTTAGGAGTTTTGAGCCTGAAAAATACCACAATAATAGATCTACATTTGGTAAACCAAGCAGCTATTTTTTGATAAACTTCAGTATTTGGCATCTGGTAGCTAGGGATGGGTATCGTTTGGGTTTTATCCGATACCGGCACCAAACTGGTACTTTTGAAATGGTGCCGGTGCTTAAACGGTGCTCGAACCGGTGGTTAAACAATGGAAAACACAAACTTTGTCCTAAAACCTCTCATGTTTAGCTGGGGGGGTTTTTTGTAAAAAAGATAACAATGTTAGCCTTTTCTGCAGCTATAGGGCATATATGGTTTCACTTTATCAAACAAGAAGACAGCCGCATGAAACTACGATGGTGTTTGCTAGTTCACCTTACATGCATTAATTTAATAACGTGGTTAGCCTACTCAACATAATTTACACACGAACAACATTAAGCTGCGCACGCAGAGAAGAACGGCTGCTGCTGCATCATCATCCGTCATCATTTCTGCTACACTGGCAGGGCTAGGGGCCAGGACTCTCCTCTTCGGGTTTTTGGGGGATGTTGCTAACTCAGGGTCTGATAACAGGCACCACACCCGCAGTAGATGTGCTCGGGCTGAGGTCTCGCAGCAAGCTATCAAATACGGCGCATTTCTCGGCTTTTAAAAAGACGCTATGCGTCGCCAGGTGTTTCATCAGATTTGAGGAGTTACCTCCTTTGACAGTATCACAGTATCACCTTAAAGCACTTGTTGCAGGCTGCTGAATTTACATCTTTTGTTGTGAAGTACAGCCAGACTTTGACCGCTTCGCCTTGGGCATTTTTAATCTGTAGCTCTGCTCTAAAAGAACGTACGTACCTGGGCCCGCCTACTATGCTTGGAAAGGTAAAATGATTGGCTAGAATCCAAAGTTAATGACATCTCAGGAAAAAAAAAAAAAAGCACCTAAATAAAGCACCGAAATGTGCGCTGCTTTTCGGTCTGGTTACTACCGTTTATGTCAGAACCGGTGCCATAATTGCACCGGATACCAGTAATCATCCCTACTGGTAGCTGCTCACACCGCTGTTTGAATAAATTACAGCCATTGCCAGACGGCTAACATCGCCAGACCAGGCTCAACCAAGATATTTCCCAGTGATCAGTGGTGGGAAATATTTCATCTGTCCATTTTTGTAAAAATGTTAAAAGTACTAAAAGCTTGGCAAGGTCTTTGCACCACTTTAATGGATTTACCCGATTTACTACATTTTGGTGTGCAAAAGAACAGATTTTGTTTTAAAGGCAAATGAATCAAATGGTCGTATCCATAACACTGATGAACTTTCTATGTTGAATATATCAAGTAATGGAAAACCTAGACAGAGCTTTGAGTCTGATGACTCATCAGACCAGTTGAATTGGTTCAGACTTTCATTTCGCACGTAGCTCCGTCACTCTCTCCTCTCGCTCGATCAAATGTCCTTTTACCTTGTGACCGTGGGAGAAGAAAGAAAAAGAAAACTTTCTATAAAATAAGGGGAAATGAGTCACTGTGTTATTACAATCATGCTGTGCTTCTGACTAACACGCTCGTCCTGTTAGAGTAATGTAAAGGTGCCTTCTACAATGGCCACAGATGAACCGCATAGAAACATTGTTTTTATGTCCTGAGCAACTCACAAAGTACCGTAATGTAGCATTCAATAAAACTGCATAGAAACTGTTATCAGTTCAGAAATGTTGCAAAGTTTACACAGAGTTTGAGCAGGAAGCCAGTCCAGTATTGCTGTTAAAGATGTTATCTGACCTGGGATCAGATTACTGCCTATTCTGGTCCATACGGTGTGTGTCCTTTACTTTGCTCTGGTAATTGTTTTGAGTTACATGTGTTTTTTTTCCTCTGTATCCTTTATGGATCTTACATCACCATCCTTCCTTTTTCCCGTCTTTATCTTATTTTGTTTTCAGTGCAGTTCTTATCACTATTATGCTTCACATTACCTCTGTGTATCTGCCATCCGCCACCACCATTTATTCTCGGAGCTGTCAAAGAAAAGCATTATCTGTTCCTCCTTGCTGACTCCTCTGGAGCTCTTCCCACTGTAAAGCAGTACTTACTCTATTTATTTAAAACATATTTACATATGGCACAGCACCAGAGACCATTTGCCTAAGAGCAGTTGCCATGCTCATTAGTCTTTCAGCTGCATTTTCTAAAAGCATGGTTTCCCTTTATCTTCAAGAGAAAGGGTCAGAATTCATTATCTGACTGAACATTAAATTATTTTAAAAAATGCTGAAGAAGAAATAAATCATCAGAAAGCCCATCTATGTTCTGAGGCAATTAATGCTAATGTTGGTGTCATTTTAGATGATGAACCATTTCATGAAGTTTATGAAGCAATTATTTATTTTTTAGAGAAAAAATGAACATCATTGCCCTTGCATATTTTGTGTAGTGACATCAGAAATATATGGAAATAATAATCGCATAACTAGACAAAGCAAAGCCACAATAGCTGCAGCCTGCTATTTTTTTTTTAAATTAAATAATTGTGGGAAATTATTACGCAGAGGAAAATTGGTTTCAGAGGTGCAATCCACATATGTGTGACACCAGTGTTAATATACACAGTGGTGAGCAGCATGGTTGTACAGAGAAGGTTAGTGAAACGGAATTTATGCAAACAGATTTTCATAAAGTCACGATTACAGACGAGTATAATCCAACGAAACCGCTAAAATACAAACTTGGGTATTTTTCATATCTATACTCACCGGCCCCTTTGTTAGGTGTACCATGAGTATTGACTAGGGCTGGGTTTCAATTATCGATTTTCCGATTAAAATTGATTTTGGCTTAAATACCACGATATCAATTCATTAAATCCTGAATCGATTTTTAAATATAAATGTATTTTGCCAGAAATGCCAGAACCTCAGGTTAAAGCTTTCATTTCAACAACCACCAAACAGCTAAAACAGCAAATGAGAGACTGGTTCCATGCAAAGCGTGGATCTGAGGCATCAGAATCTTTGAGTTGTCGGCTTTCTCACCCGACGGCACGTCCACCGGGCCTGAAAGCCGACAGCTCACAGAGGCGAGGCTGCCGGGCTGGCGTGCTAACCAGGCTAAGGAGGAAGCCTTTCAAACCACCGCTCCCGAGTTTATATCTCTCGAATGTCAGATCCTTGGCGAACAAGATGGACGAACTAAGGTTACAAATAACAACGGACAATCACATCAAAAACTCATGTATTCTTCTAATCACTGAGTCCTGGCTGCATCAGTCCATCCCGGACTCTGCTATTGAGCTAGCAGGCTACACCGCACAGCGCCAGGATAGAACAAACAATTCCGGTAAGAGAAAAGGAGGGGGAATCTGCATATACGTGAATAACAGCTGGTGTACAAACACAGTGATCATAGACCGTCACTGTTCTCCGGACATAGAATATCTGACTGTCAAATGCAGGCCCATCTATCTTCCACGGGAGTTCACTGTTGTGGTAATAACAACTGTTTACATACCGCCAGATGCAAATACTAACGTGGCACTAGCGCTTTTGCACACGAACATCAACAATAAACTCAATAAATATCCTGACGCAGTGCACATTATAGCGGGTGATTTTAATCAGGTGGATTTAAAAACAGCTATCCCTAATTTCCACCAGCATGTGAAGTGTGCCACGAGAGGGGCTAACACCTTAGATAAAGTCTATTCCAACATCAAGAAGGGCTACAGGGCAAGACCCTTACCACATCTGGGCCAATCTGACCATTTATCCCTGCTCCTAATTCCTGCATATGCCCCAATCAGGAAAACTGCGTCGACCATCACTAAAACTATAACAACATGGCCAGAGGGCGCTTCTCAACAGCTACAGGACTGCTTTGACAGAACCAACTGGAATATCTTCCAACATCAAGACCTGGAAATGTTCACAAACAGTGTCCTCTGTTACATCAAACACTGTATAGACACTGTCACAGTAGACAAGCAGATCCGGGTTTACACCAACCAAAAGCCATGGATGACCCGGGAAGTCCAGCAGCTGTTAAAAGAGAGGAACAGCGCCTTCAGGTCCGGAAGCAGGGAGAGCTACAGCAGGGCTAGAGCCAACCTGAAAAAAGGCATTAAGAAGGCCAAGGCGGACTATAGGAAGAAGATTGAGAACCACCTGGAGAGTAAGAACAGCCGGCTGGTGTGGCAGGGTGTCCAGCAGCTGACAAACTACAAGTCCAAATCAGGTATGGCTGAAGGTGACCCAGCATTGGCGGAGGAGCTGAACATCTTCTTCACACGCTTTGAGGTCACTGCACCCTATGCCTCAGAGGAACAGCTACACCATACAGCCCACAGCAGCAGTACCATCATCACTCTGGAGGAGCATGAAGTGAGGCGCACCCTGCGGGCTGTTAACCCGAGGAAGGCAGCCGGCCCAGATGGCGTACCAGGACGTGTGCTGAGAGACTGCGCAGACCAGCTTGCCTATATTTTTACCAGGATTTTTAACCAATCCCTTGAACAGTCAAACGTCCCACCCTGCCTCAAGACCTCCACCATAATACCCTTGCCCAAGAAATCTCATATCTCTAGCCTAAATGACTATAGACCAGTGGCACTAACCCCGGTGGTGATGAAGTGCTTTGAGAAACTTGTGCGTTACCACATTACAGCAGCCCTACCCAGCAGCCTTGACCCACACCAGTTTGCCTACAGAGCAAACCGATCGACAGAGGACGCCATAGCAACAGCACTCAATGTAGCATTAACACATCTGGAGAGGCAAGGAAGCTATGTGCGTATGCTCTTTGTGGATTATAGCTCGGCATTTAACACCATTCTTCCATACAAACTGGACGCCAAGCTAAAAGACCTAGGGCTTCCTCACAGCACCTGTAAGTGGATCAATAGCTTCCTCACCGACCGCAGACAGAGAGTGAGAGTGGGATGTTACACATCTCCAGCCCTAAATCTAAGCACTGGGTCGCCACAGGGCTGCGTGCTTAGTCCACTGCTCTACTCGCTTTATACACACGACTGCACCCCCGCCCACCAGAGCAACGCCATTGTAAAGTTCGCAGATGACACTACTGTGGTGGGGCTCATATCTGGGGGAGATGAGTCTGCCTACAGAGATGAGGTGGAGCGGCTGTCTTCATGGTGCAAGGATAACAACCTTCTCCTAAACACGAAAAAGACCAAAGAACTCATAATTGACTACAGAAGACACAAGACAGAAATCCAACCACTAATCATCAGCGACGACTGTGTGGAGAGGGTGGCAGACTTCCGCTTCTTGGGAGTCAGCATAGAGGGAAACCTATCCTGGAGTGTGAATACCTCTGAGCTACTGAAAAAGACACAACAGAGACTGTACTTTCTGAGAGTGCTTAGGAAGAACAACATCACACAGAGACTGCTGGTGTCTTTCTACAGAGCCTCCATCGAAAGCATACTAACGTACTGCATAGGCATATGGTACGCTAGCTGCACAGTGGCTCAGAGGAAAGCACTCCAGGGAGTAATCAACGCTGCCCAAAGGACAATCGGCTGCCCTCTCCTCAAACTGAAAGACCTACACAGTTCCCGCTGCCTCAAAAGAGCCCATAACATCATAAAGGACACCTCACACCCTGGACACTCCATGTTCGAACTGCTGCCTTCAGGTAAACGGTATAGAACAACATACACAAGGACTAACAGACTCAAACACAGTTTCTACCCAATTGCAATATCATGTCTCAATGCTACTAAAAGTAGATGACTTTCATTGCCCCTGTTGTCATTTGTGCCCTTGATGTTGGAATGCTTTCAGACATGTTTTGTTGGATGCGCTAACAAATTGATTGAGTGATTGATTGTTTGAGTGATATATCAACTAGGTCGTATGTTGAGTGTCTGTATGGGGCCTTAGGCCTGGATTGCTTGGGTGTATCTACGGTATGAGAATACTGTATTTTATATGTATTTCTATCTTTTATATCCTATCATTATAGTTTTTAAGTATTTAATTATAGTTTTTAAGTATTTATCTTTTGTGATGTTGCACTGACCAGAGACATCTTTCAATTTCATTGTACCTGTGACAATGACAATAAAGAATATTCAAATCTTAGAGATGATCGTGTGGAAAAATCCAGGTAGATCACGAGTTTATGAACGACGTCAGCCCGTCTGACACCAACAGCCTCGCTGCATTCAGTCATTTAAGTTCTCTTTCTTCCTCATTCTGATGCTCACTTTGAACTTGAGCAGCTCGACCATATCTACATAGCCGAATGTACTGAGTTGCTGCCAGGTGATTGGCTGATTAGATTTGCGTTAACGAGCAGTTGAACAAGTGTACCTAATGAAGAAGCCTGTGAG
This sequence comes from Maylandia zebra, assembly GCF_041146795.1. Lineage (NCBI taxonomy): Eukaryota > Metazoa > Chordata > Actinopteri > Cichliformes > Cichlidae > Maylandia > Maylandia zebra. Next base: position 38,187,472 of record NC_135183.1, on the reverse strand, counting down.
TTTGCATAGTTGATGTGCATGCTAGAAAATCTAAGCACATGCTCAGTTTTTCTCTCTCGTTTGCTCATTAACACTCGTCAGGCTCTATCATGGCTTTCAGAGCTACTATTAGGCAGTGCAGCTGAGACATAAACATGGTTTACATACCGTGCAATCAGTTCACTACAGACGGCATACGCTACAGTAATAAGACAAATTATGTCTGTAAATAAAGTGGATGAGCTGAAGCTTCAGAGGAAGAATGAGTGAAACTGTAAATGTTCACAGAATAAACAGCTGCGTTGATCTTGTTTTAAATGAACGTGAGTATTAGAAATATGGAAACTAACACGTTTGTCACTCTTTTTAAACAGTCGAGTTTTTTTGTTTGTGATACTTATTTCTTTCTTAGAATGCAGACGCTGTATCAGGTCACTGATCCACTGTATGGTAATAGATTTGAGTTTTAGTCAAAAACAAGGCTATGGCGCCACTTAGTGGGCAAACATGTGATGAACTGGCGAGAACAGGTTTGTGAGTTGGTGATAAAGTTTAATTTCTTTTTGCTCTGTTTATCTTTTTAGTAGAGAAAATGTTTTATCTTGCTTTAATTTTTTTAATCTGTATTTTTAATTGTTGTTCTTTCTTTCTCTTCTCAGGACAGCAAAGAGCCTCCGGACTGCTGCCTCAGTGAGTCTTTCACTTCCCCTTCCTGCACTCTGGGAGTCGACCTGCGGCGAGGACGACGGCGTTTCTCGGGCAACCTGCAGCTACCCCCGCTGTCGTGGCGTCAGGGGGAGAGGTCACGGACGCCTGACGGAGAGATCATGACGAGGCCGACATCCCTGCCATTTGGAGCTCCTCCCAGGATAGACATCACACCGGTGGATCCTGAATGGTGAGTGGGCTGAAACAAAGGTGGTGTACAGTTAATGTTAATCTCACAGGAAGAATACTATGAGAACATTTTGTCTTATATGTTAGTGGAGTAGCTCTTGCAACATATGCTATGGGTGACTTTGGGTTTTGTGCATTAGGGAAGGGTTAATGAACATGTTTCTGGGGCATCTGGCATGAACACGCGAGCTCTTGTTGCTCTTCAGGTTACATTGGTCTAAGTGTGACAGAACTCCACATTTACACAGTGAGTGAGTCTGTAATGCCTCCACACTGACTCGTGTCACAGAAAGGCAGTGATCTAGTTCCATAATAAAGACTAAACTATAACATATTAAAATCCAACAACTGTTTGGTTTCCTTCAACACAGATAAGACAGTAATTCATGCTTACAGTTTGTCATATTGAGAAAAGGATCAACAGCTCGATTCATTATTTCAATCATCGAGTAACAGATGGTTCGTGCTGTCCTTAATCACGTAATTCTGGGTTTGACTCCACCTTCTTTGTGGAGTTGGCGTGCTCTGTCAGTGTGGGACTGCAGCATTCCTCCCACGGTGCTACAGTCATGCATGCAATATGGCTGTAAATCAGGTGCGAGTGTGAGCACGAAGGGCTGTGTGTCTCTCCGTGAGCATCCTCTGCGATAGACTGGCGACCTGTCCGTGGTGCACGCCACCTCACACCTAATGAGAGCTGAGATGGTCTCCAGCCCCCTGTGAATGAAAGTAGTGGTTAAGAAAATAGACAGGCGGATTAAAACTATCATTTATTTATGTCTGATACAAAGTAATTACAATCAGTTGTTACTTATTGTTACACTGTTATACATTTAGTACTTTAACATCACTTTAAGCTACATTTAGTTGCTCTTACAGGTAAAAATGTGCTTTACAGTGTGGAATCAGTACTTCTGTGTAAGTAATAGGATTACTTCTACATAACCTCTACATACATATCTGCCTTCTAGTTGATGATTCAGTTCCTTTGATTAAAATGAGCTGATAATAAATACATGCATGGAACTGAAGTTCGAGGTTAATGACATATTTTATATTTTATAATACACATATTTTTAAAGCTAGTCAAGCTCTGCTTAAGTGTTATATAAATGTGGGTTGAATAACTAATCTTTGCAGACAAGCATCAGCAAAATGAATCCTCAGCTGTAGAGAGTAGAAACCTCTCTGTATCAGTGTGTGATTTTTCATGTCCCATTAACGCTGATGAAGATGATGCTGCCTCTTTACATTATTCATGCACTCGGCCCACAGAGAAAGTGCATTCTGGTGCACACCGGGCACTCGTTCACAGCAGGAGGCACAATGTGCAGTTTCAGATGACACGTACACAAACGGCGTGTGGCTGGGTTTTGGTTGGAAGCCTGTTGTGTTAAATTCAGATACACTTTTGTTAAGCTGGCCAATCAGCCCTTACTGGCTCGTTACTTGAGTACTCTCAGTGAGTTTGATGTTAGGAGAGATAAATCCAGTTAAGGCACACTTGAGTATGAGTTGCCTAGTGCTTACTTCTCTTCAGATAAATGGATGTTGAAAGGCGGCTGCTAATTAGCAATGATTGGCACTGAATTTAAGTGTATGTGTTTACAGTGGGGCAAAAAAGTATTTAGTCAGCCACCGATTGTGCAAGTTCCCCCACCTAAAATGATGACAGAGGTCAGTAATTTGCACCAGAGGTACACTTCAACTGTGAGAGACAGAATGTGAAAAAAAAATCCATGAATCCACATGGTAGGATTTGTAAAGAATTTATTGGTAAATCAGGGTGGAAAATAAGTATTTGGTCAATAACAAAAATACAACTCAATACTTTGTAACATAACCTTTGTTGGCAATAACAGAGGTCAAACGTTTATTATAGGTCTTTACCAGGTTTGCACACACAGTAGCTGGTATTTTGGCCCATTCCTCCATGCAGATCTTCTCGAGAGCAGTGATGTTTTGGGGCTGTCGCCGAGCAACACGGACTTTCAACTCCCGCCACAGATTTTCTATGGGGTTGAGGTCTGGAGACTGGCTAGGCCACTCCAGGACTTTCAAATGCTTCTTACGGAGCCACTCCTTTGTTGCCCGGGCGGTGTGTTTTGGATCATTGTCATGTTGGAAGACCCAGCCTCGTTTCATCTTCAAAGTTCTCACTGATGGAAGGAGGTTTTGGCTCAAAATCTCACGATACATGGCCCCATTCATTCTGTCCTTAACACGGATCAGTCGTCCTGTCCCCTTGGCAGAAAAACAGCCCCATAGCATGATGTTTCCACCCCCATGCTTCACAGTAGGTATGGTGTTCTTGGGATGCAACTCAGTATTCTTCTTCCTCCAAACACGACGAGTTGAGTTTATACCAAAAAGTTCTACTTTGGTTTCATCTGACCACATGACATTCTCCCAATCCTCTGCTGTATCATCCATGTGCTCTCTGGCAAACTTCAGACGGGCCTGGACATGCACTGGCTTCAGCAGCGGAACACGTCTGGCACTGCGGGATTTGATTCCCTGCCGTTGTAGTGTGTTACTGATGGTGACCTTTGTTACTTTGGTCCCAGCTCTCTGCAGGTCATTCACCAGGTCCCCCCGTGTGGTTCTGGGATCTTTGCTCACCGTTCTCATCATCATTTTGACCCCACGGGATGAGATCTTGCGTGGAGCCCCAGATCGAGGGAGATTATCAGTGGTCTTGTATGTCTTCCATTTTCTGATGATTGCTCCCACAGTTGATTTTTTCACACCAAGCTGCTTGCCTATTGTAGATTCACTCTTCCCAGTCTGGTGCAGGTCTACAATACTTTTCCTGGTGTCCTTCGAAAGCTCTTTGGTCTTGGCCATGGCGGAGTTTGGAGTCTGACTGTTTGAGGCTGTGGACAGGTGTCTTTTATACAGATGATGAGTTCAAACAGGTGCCATTCATACAGGTAACGAGTGGGGGACAGAAAAGCTTCTTACAGAAGACGTTACAGGTCTGTGAGAGCCAGAGATTTTCCTTGTTTGAGGTGACCAAATACTTATTTTCCACCCTGATTTACGAATAAATTCTTTACAAATCCTACCATGTGGATTCATGGATTTTTTTTCTTTCACATTCTGTCTCTCACAGTTGAAGTGTACCTCTGGTGCAAATTACTGACCTCTGTCATCATTTTAAGTGGGGGAACTTGCACAATCGGTGGCTGACTAAATACTTTTTTGCCCCACTGTATGTGTGGTGTATGGATGCGTATGTGTGCTGCTCCATAGTGAGTCGACACAGTTGTAGGTGACGGAGGGCTCGATGTGGCTACAATGATTTGTTTCTCTCAGAGAGCACATGTGCCTGTGTTTACAACAACAGATTGTAACTTTCTCCAGTTTTACACGCAGATAAAGTTTCAGCCACGCCTCATGTCTATTCTAATTTTGCTAGACAAGTGGGGAATACAGTAAGTGCAGCAGTTTTTAAAAAAATCTGCAAACACAGATATAAATAAAAAGCATAAAAAAAGGTCCGGGCTCTGGTGAGGCCAATCCACGGCTGATAGTGTTCCCGTATGTGTTTTCCTATTATGGAATACTTTTACTGCATTGGCACTGTTCTTGGGATCATTGATTTTGGGGCAAGCTGCCAGTAATTCCTAAAAATACACTTTAAGATGGGTCTGTTCGGTGCAGACTGGTGCAGGCTTGGGACTTTCATACAGTACTGTAAACAGTTGAAAAATGTAATATTTGTATTATACAAATGAAGTAATGTTTCTGCTATTAAAACTGTCTGTTGGGAACTCTGCAAGTCTAATTTTATTGATATGTTAAATGCTGAAAAAATATAGACAATACAAATGATCAGGAGAGATGTAACAAAGTATCCAAGGCAAACTATTCAGCTGTTAAACCTGTCGAACTCCAGTCCTCGAGGGCCGCTGTAAACTTTTAAATGTGTCCCTGCTGCAACACACCTGAAGAAAGTTAATTGGTCTTTAGCAAGAATTGAGTGCATGCTGAGGTGGCAACCCCCTAACCGTACTCAAGTACATTTAAATGAATGTAAGTTTTTGAAAAAATGTTCATTCATTTATGAATTGCCGCCTCAGCATGCAGTCAAGTTCTACAGAGCCTTGCTAATGACTTAGTTATGCTATTCAGGTGTGTCGCAGCAGGGACACATGGAAACGTTTTAGGACTGGAGTTCGACACCGATGTATTAAACCAACAGTCCAGGCCGCTTTTCTCTGAAACATCAAACAAAGCCCTGCATGTGGATGCTGATGTACAACGTCCTCGTTTGTGGATTAACATGACTGCGTGTTTAAAAGTGTTGTACCTTCTCTTGTAACCAGCAGAGTGCAGTGTGTTGATTCTAGCTGGATGCACACATGCAGATTAAAGAGCAAACATCGTGTAAATGCAGATATTCGGTGCACTGGATGGTTAAATGTTTGTAACCCAGTTTACACCATTTTGGACATTTGTGATCTGATGTTCATCGAAACACCTGATGTTATATTGTTTGGAACGATTGTAATAAATGACTCCAGCAGAGAATTCAAAATATGACGTTTGTTGCTGTTTTTCTTTTGAATTTGACGGCTCTGAACATCCTGTAGATATTTACTGCATTTATTTTTGTTTCTGTTAACAGCGACTTTACTGATGGCAGCACAGTCCACTCCTGCAGCCACAGGCTTTGCAGCAGGTGAGGCGTGTGTCAGCTGTCAGTAACCTTGGTGTCAGAGGCAGACGTGTTTCCCTCGTGTACTCCTCCCTCCCGGCTCTCTTCTCTTCTAAAAGCTATTACGCTATGCTCCCTAAATGTTGCGGTCAGCACAACCTTCCTCAAGTCAGATTACTCTCTCCCCCTGTGAAGCCATGAGCTGGTGGATGTGTGCGCGACTGTGTATTGTATGTGTTTACATGTTTCTATGTATATCTGTCTGCAGTGCAATTTTAAATCCAAGTCAACAACAATTTGCCCCATCCCTCCTCTTGATCCTGTCTCGTTCCACTCGTACTTATTTAAGTGCCTTTCTCGGTGATTACGAGGAGGAGGAGGGAGCAAGAAGTTATTTTGGGATTTTAATTATTTTCCTGCTGATGTGCACAATTATTTTCAAGCTTCGAGTGCCTCGTGCATTGATTGTTGAAATTGTGTGTGTTTGTGCAACTGCGCATAAGAACCTCTGCTTGTGAAGATGGGAGCTACAGTAAATTTGTGTCTTATGCATGAATATGTGTGCAGCATCAGACCTTAAAGAGAGCCTATTACGCTCATTTGCACCTCATTTTCATTCTTGGATCTTAGCAAAGGAGCTTTGTATGATTTATACCTCGAAATAATCCCCATTTGTCTCGTATAGCCCCTCATATTCATCCACTGCCAGCTGCTCTCCCTTTAGGCCACCCTTACTTTAAGCTGATGCCCTTCTGATTGGCTTCACCCCTGAATAATAAGGTTTGATCAGCAGATGGGAGTGATTGAGTGATAATGATTTCTCCTTCCTTTGACTAAAAGAAGTAAGTAGTTAATGCGAGCCTCCACCACTGTAACATTAAACATGTGACAGCGCACGAGGGAAAGCACGTTAGTTCCCCTTCAGTGTAACTGTAGCTGTGATACTTAGTGCATCCCAGCTGAAAAGGTGATGACTGGGGGCAATTTAAGGATGCCAGAGTTGTGACATGTGAAGTTGAGCATAAGAAAGGTGATTAGCTGTTTTGTGTTCATTACATATTGTATGCTGACTAATTTGCATGAAGGTGAGGGGTGTCTGCACCAGAGATGAAATATGATAAAGCACCAAACTAGTGTGCAATTTTCATGATGGGACAAATTCTCCTGAAGCTTTCACAGTGACCACATATGTTTAAAATATGGGTTTTCTGGTCAAATATTTTGCCTTGTGTTGCTCGTGGTCTGATGACTGAGGTAATGATTGGCCAAAAGAAAGTTCACAATGGATCGACAGAGCCTGCAGGTCTGCGTAGTTCTGTTTGAAAAGACCGTGCAATGCATTTCTTTCTTTACCAGTTAGAGTGCAATAAGACGTTTTACCATGCTACACATTTTTTTATGCTTTGAATTTTTACTGTACTTGCATGGCTATAACTTCTATCAGTGATGGATGCTTATACATCTTCTCTTAATAGAATACTTTGATTCTGCATAGTGCATTTAGCTGTTTAAAGTTAAGTCAGTGGTATTTGTGATGTATGATGACAGAGGTTTTCCCAGAATGAGTGAAATTTTCCATGTTGAAAGTCTGTTTAAACTTGATTTGGAGCTATATTTATTTTTTATTTCTATTTTTTCCCCATCGTGTCACAGCGTCACTGGCCAGATTATGACTTGTCTGCACTCGGTGTACTTTCTTTGTGTGATGTGTTTTGAGCACTGCCCTCTACGCTGGTGTCCCAGACGGCTTTTGTGTGGGTGCTGGTGATCATCACGGCCAGGAGGCAGAAATTGGATCTTGCACTTTTCATTTTAGCAAGCAACAGATGAAGGCAGGCAGATTATGCACTGTGGCTGTAGTTCCAGCAATTCAGTTACCTCCAGGAAGAGCGCGTGGAACATTCAACATGCTTCTGATGATTAATCATCCTTTTTTTGTAGCTGGTTAAATGTTATACATACTTATTTGTAAACATGTACAAGTCGTGCACACACAGTTTCATCAGGTTTTTTGTTCACTGCCAGAGGGAATAAAAACGCTTGTGTAGTTACCTCAGATACTCTGACAGGTTTTTGTTACATGGCAATCCTCTCATGTCCGAGTCTGGCTGAGAATTAAACCTGAGAATATTCTAGTCTGTTAAGCTGTGAAGTGACAGAGACATGGAGTTTTTCCTTTTTTTAATCTGTCTGCTTATACTCAAACATCCCAGAGAGAAATCTGTCATGGATATTATTTTTCACTCTTATCTAGGAATGTGCAACAATGTCACCTTCAAATAATAATACTGTTTGTTCAGCCTTCTTTCAAGATTATTTTAGGCTCATATTGTTGTTTTCGTCCTTCTTTTTATGTTTATTTCTGACTTCCTTTTTTCATTTCAACCGTCCACTGCTGTAACTTCAAATTACCTTTCATGCTTTTTCACACATGACATTTATCTGCTTTTTTGTGTTTGAATCTCTCGTACCGTAAACCTTTGTGTAGCGCTACAGCTCTGTAAATCTAGGCCACAATGCAGGATTGTTTTCACTAATGTGAGAGAGATGGCGTGTGACAGGGGGAATAAAGAAAAGAGGGTTTTATGTAGCCTGAGGAACGACATCAAGAGCTTTCTCAAGACCTAAATACATCCCTTGCAACCTGTACTACAATTATCTGACCCCTACGCTCGTGTAAGACCTCCTTCCCTGGCAGCACACTTCTAATATTGTCTAGCTCAGGGTCTCATTGTGGGAAACCAAGTGAGTAAAGGTGCATGGGACGAGAAGAGGCGTCTTTCTTATACGCTGTGAATTATGCAGAGTGACAGATAGGGGTTTGAGGGGAAAGTATACTTGGAAAAAATTAAGCCAATACTAATTTAGCAAGTTAAAAATATATGAACAGAAACATGTCAGTATCTATCCATCCATTTTCCTGACTGTGCATCAAACCAAGGTCACGCTGGGGCTGGAGCCTGTGCTGGATGTCAGGCGGATACATAACAGCATATTCATGAATGTATTCATTTATTTTCATCCTAGAAAAGCACTGATCCCAATCAGAGCTCGTCTCCATCTGTAAAAACTGTTGCAGCAGCAAATATGCCAGCTATCCTAGCACCGAAGTCGGCACAGTTTGAAAAGAGAAGTAAAGCAAAGCGGAGCCTTAGGGCTGCTTTTGTTTTAATGCATTTTATCACACTCTTAGTAAGATGTGTGAAAAACACTCTTCCCAGGATCCTTTAGGCCAAAGACACATCTATAAATTACTTGATCAGTATTTAAAAAAAGAGAGAGATTAAGTTTTTTCATGATGAAAAACAAGAACTGCTCATAAATGTAAAGATGAAACAAAGAATTTAAATTGTAAATTCTTTATTAATAGCTCTGTCTGTATACCAGCAGATAATCACATTATTTATGTATTTATTAGACACTGATGGCCTTGGAGAATAAAACTTAATGTCTAGTAATCCCCAGATTAGTTTTTCTACTGTCTGGTTCTGTGCAACCAAAAAAACCCGACTACTGCATTTATTGACTTCAAATTGACGCTATAAACAATAACAAGCTAGTTCAATTTAAAATAACCTGGAATCTAGAAAGCCTAGAAATAGCACCTTCATTAAACTGAAAATGTTCAGTTGACACATATCTATGTATGGGAGTTATTTTAATCTAAAATGATAAGCCGAGTTAACTAATAACAACACTGAGAAATTAGCCTAATCAGCTTTATCCTGTACAAACCTCGCTGCAACGGCACTGAAATACTACTGTGAACAGCTTGGATGGAAATCTTAAGCTCTACAACCAAACATGTTGTTCTGTTTTTCAAGGCAGCCAAGTTACTTTTTGACAAATAGTTCAATTTACAGTGTAATGCCATCCATCCATCCTGGAGCCTGTCCCAGCTGTCTTAGGCAGGGTACACCCTGGACAGGTTGGCAGTCTGTCGCAGGGCGGGGTCTTTCTGTGTAGAGTTTGCACGCTCTCCCCGTGCTTGCGTGGGCTCTCTCTGGGTGCTCCAGCTTCCTCCCACAGTCCTGACATGCAGTTAGTGCGGTTATGTTAATTGGTAACACTAAATTGCCCGTAGGTCTAAATGTGTAAAGGTTATTAAATGTAAGATATTCACATATAGTTTTGTGGTAATTAATTATCAAATGACATGGTTAGCTTTATTCCAGCTAAACATTAGCATGTTAGCATATATAAATGCATATAGCTAAAAGTACTGACAAATAACTCAAATTATTGTCAGTTATTGTGAAATTATTTTTAAACAATTAATTTAGTAATTAACCAAGAGCTTTATTTTTAGGGGTGGCACAGGTGCCTAAAACATAATCCTAATGTAAAGGTCAACAAATGGCCTGTCAGAGCTTCACAACTTGCTGCAGGGGCTGTTGTGTCTCAGGTCCTCCTGTGCTGTGATCATAGTGCTTTCATTTAAACCCTCAAGGATGTGAAATCCAGTTTAACATGGAATCCAATGGCCCAGTTACTCTTCAATTAAATCTCTTTCAATCTTTCTCCTGGCATTGGCTCCCAGTTCTTCTGTTTTGAAATGCGCTAATGTGCAAGAGCCAGCAGTCATTTTTAAGATTTGTGTGCAGGTCTCTTTGATTTTTCTTTATTTTCTTTCCACCATTGGCATGGATCTCTCAGGAGGAACCGGCAGGTGTGAAGAGTAACTGTCAGTCAACAGTTACTCTATATGTGCAAGATAGCTAAGCATAGAAGTTTAAACAGTAATTGATGGGGCATCAGTTCATGAGTCTAACCTTCTGCCTTGTCCGCTAATTTATGGATTAGCATCCTTTGCTATCAAAAGAACCATTAATTTTGAATGAAAAAATCAGTATGAAGCTGCAAAACATATCTGATCTCTATAATTAAACTATAAGTAATGGAAATCTTTTACCATATGGGATTGCTCTGTTATGGTAATTTCTGATTATTAGATACTTAAACTTTGCATTTTCATTCTAATAATAATACCACAATTTTATTGCATTTATATTTATAGAGCTGATTTAAGTTACCCTAAATAATTTTTGTATTAATTACTTAATGCCAACTAAACGTAACAATGTTAAGTTAGCATGTTAGCAGTATATTGTAAACATAGCATGCCTTTTTGAGTCCTACCCGTGTTTGTGCAAATTGATGAAATTAAATGGTAAATGGCCTGCATTTGTATAGCGCTTTACTCGTCCCTAAGGACCCCAAAGCGCTTTACACTACATTCAGTCATTCACCCATTCACGCACACATTCACACACTGGTGATGGTAAGCTACATTGTAGCCACAGCTGCCCTGGGGCGCGCTGACAGAGGCGAGGCTATCAAAGTAAATATAGTTTACTTTGATAATAAACAAAATATAGCATTTTAAAGCTAAATCTAATGCTTCAAAAAGTATTTTAAAAAATAGATGAAATTTAATATTTACTAAAAGTCCAGCTGCAGATCGAGCATACCATGAAATCACAGAAGTCTCTAATTTATCTGTGACTTTATTAGCTTTGGATCTGGAATCCATACCTCATTGGGACTCAGGACTAGCTAATTATATACATTTATCCATGCTGGCCACTGCGATTGAGGTTCAGCAAAATTTCAAAGATGAGAAGAAGGTTAAAAACAGTTTTTAAGAACTATGGCAAAACAACTTTACAACATCAGTTGGTTGACTGACTAACTACTTTGGATGTTATTGGTTATTAAGATACATTGTGAGATATACCACTTTTATTCAGTGCCCAGAGGCCTGTACTATGAAGCAGGACTGACCCTGGGTTTCTTGTGCTGTGAAGGTGGTTTTTGGTAACATATGCGGTAGACCTTACCTGCTGGGGAATGTTGTGGAAGGTTATGTTTGAGATTAGAGATCACCAGGGCAGAAATCCCTGCCTACCAACCAATCACTTCTGAAAAATAGTATCTGTGTGCAGACAGTAGTATGTTTTTCAGCAGTTTGTTTCCCTGATGAGCACCAGTACAAAATATTCTTAAACTTTATTCCTTTAGGGTTTTTTTTCATGTTGGCTAAACACAATTATACAACAATTTCATTGTTTTATTAGCATTAATGTATTCATATATGATATTAATATATTATATATGAAAACAGGAAACTGCTGGAGAAAGTTTTCAACTGGTTTAACTGGCAACAGGTGAGCAGAGATTCACCAATCTGCAAAGATGAGGCTAAAAATCAGTTTTGGATGCAAATGTATGCAAAAACTGGTGATAAAAAAAAAAAATACTGAACGTTTGATACTTGCACTGAGCAGCATTTAAGTGTAATATGCAAGTGCTAGTGAGTAAAGCACAAGTGAATGAAGGACATTTTCTATCCCTTTCCAATGAGCTACTGCCGGTGATGACACATTTTCTAAATTTAAGTCTAAATCTATTAAAATAAGGTGACAGCAGCGGCGCGTTCATTACAGTGCAGTTGTAGTGACAGAGCATTATATTCAGCGAGGCAGGAAAAATGAAATGTAAGCACAAAAGTAGCCTTGCTGGTGTTTTATAGCAGCTTTCAATAACCAAAGTGACTTAGCCCTGTAACTCTTGAGCAGCCTCCTTCATCACATGATAAAACTAAAAGCTCTGGTTGCTGGATCTGGAGTCCGACTTTATAACCAGCTGCTTAAAGTCTCGCTTTTCCACCATATAACTGCATCGGTGATTTCCATCCACCCTTTGCTTTTCCAGTTATATGGAGCGAGTGCTCCGGGGGCTCTTGGTGGAGTCACTTATTTACATTTGAGTCGCACATCACCAGCTGCTCGTATCACCTCGTTCTTAGCATTTGATGCTGGGTTTTTACCTCATTTGATGATACGGGTTTGTTGTTTTCACCTTTAGCGAGAAGAGTTTTCTTTTATATTTTTCAAAGTACCGTGATTTGTTGGAAGCTGTTGAAGTAGATCCCTTTTTAGGTACTAATTCATCGTCGGAGGCTGACACATAGCTCTCGCAGTCAGACATGCCTGGGACTGTATGCACTGGAAACATGGGATTATTATTGCAGTTTAGTGAAACTAAACACACCGAACATGGAACACGAGGCCACACTGTTAGCGAAGATTTACGTAAATTTGACAAGCTGAATGCATTCTGTACTGTACAGGAGACACAGTACGAGACTGATTGACAGTGGTCTACAGCCTATCAGGACGCAGAACACCATACACTGTAAAAAACAAACCAAAAAAAACAAAGTTGCACACAAAAAATCGTCGAAACAGCAACGCCACGAAAGGTGAACTGTGTTATAGTGAGGGACCACCGTAAGCTCAAAATCCTGGGACACAGACCCAGCCCAGTGATATGTGTGTGTTAGACTGGTCAGATAATTTCTACTACCATGTAAAACAGGAGACTGACGGAGGAAATGAGTCGGGGAATGCCTCGTGTCTGCCTGCTGCGCTCCTATAACGTCTCGCATTACTACAAGTGTTCTTTTCCTTATATTCAAGCACGAGAAGACTATTTTCAAAGGCTTTCTTGGCAAAATGTGGTGTGAAAGCTCCTCATGCGTCTGCGCTTTAGGATCATCAGTGACTCACAACCTCAACAAATCAGTCCAGCGAGCAGATGAGCAAGCACTCACATTTCCAGCACTCCCTGCCATTCTGCTCTCCTCTGATGTTCACTTTAGATTTTTCTCCCTCAGCTTCCCCGCCTCTCCGCTCGCAGGGCATTGCCCCTCTTTTTCTCTCTCTTCACCACAAGGAGTAGTCCTTTGTGTTTGTGGATGTATTTCTGCTATGACTGTGTCTATTCTGTGTCCGTTCTTTCTCTTTACATGCTCATGCTTGGATTGGTTCAGTTCAGGCAGAATTACAGATGGATTACATTAGATGGATTGTACTGAATGCTTTACACCAATATGTTTTCTTGTAATTGCAGTAGTTTAGAGTGTTTACTTGAATCGGCTGCCCTTTGAGCAGTGTGTATGATTCATTTCACTGATGCCCCATTAAGCTGTTTGCTTTTATCTCCCTTCCAAATGTCCTTATTTATTTTTAACTTGGCATGTCCTCACTAGTTGCCTGCCTCGCTAAAGGTCACAACACCATCAGCAACATTACCACAAATACCAGCTAAACAAAAAATAAATAATAAATCTGGCAACCTGTTACCGTGCCTGCCTGCCTGCCGTCACAACAGCCGCCAGCCAATCCTCAGCGTTGGAGGTGTGGCTTGTACTCGCTGCGTGCCTGCTCGGAGCTCCTTGTGTATATTCTGAATGAAACGGCAAGTGAAGCATTTCCCTGCGTGCTGAGCGCTGCTCCGCTCGCTGCTCTGAGTGTGCGAGTGAAGGGAAATCTGACTTGAGCCTCAGCATAGTGGGAGTCACTCTGTGCCACACCGGGAGTGCCTTTGGGTGAGGCGGGGGTTGTTTTGCAAGAAAGGGGTTCGTCAAGCAGTGGTTAATGGAGAGAGAGCAAGACAGGAGGAGGCAGAGAGCACTTTTCAGTCCCTCTGAATCTTTCATGAAGGGAGATCCTCCAACATCAAGCCGCCTGATGGACTGAGAGAAAGAGTTGGTGTTCGCTTAACAGGCACCAACAGTGACAGAGGAACACGGGGAGAAGGAGGGGGCACTGGGGCGTGAGAGCAGGAGAGACCAGGAGAGGGATGGACAAGCCGTAATAAGAAGGGGAATTCTTCTGTATGTGGCCCAGCTGTAGAAGCTCCTCTGAGAGCCTCTGATGAACCGAAGACCAGCAGAAAAACAGAGGGCACGAGCCACAGAAGAGAGGGAGCGGGAGGGCACGACCGCTGGCTGGCTAATCCCTAAAAACTCGCGAAGAACGAGGGAAAAGGGAAAGAATTGAAAGCACAGAGGCAGAGCAACAAAAAGGTATGTGTGAGCTGGCCTTTTCCTGAGTGACCGTTTGTGCATGCTCAGGCTCTCTGCAGCATTTTAACCCAGTGGAAAAGTTCAGTGTGTCTACAAGAGAAGGGCTAACTAAAGCATACATGACGAGCCCGTGGGGCTAAAATTGGGCGGAATTTGGTAGAATTTGACAGAAGAGCACAAGTCTGCCCACAGGGATGTCATCCAACGAGCTGAGCGTCGAGATGGACTCGTGCATTCGGACGTTCAAGGAGCACATGCACCTGGAGCTGGAGCCACCCAAGATGCCAGGTGTCATGGGAGGGAAGAGGGGAGCCACGTCCCCGAAGCTGTCCCCTAGAAGCTCCCCGCGGCTCTTCCGCAAGCTGATGGTCAACAAGAGCATCCGACAGAGGCGACGCTTCACTGTAGCTCATACCTGGTAAGGCCTGTGGGTTGGTGGGCAATAAAAAAGTAGGGGTGGAGGGAAAATGTGCAGACTAAGATTGATTGATGTGACAGAGAGTTAAAGCTAGGGGAAAGCCTGAATGTGGATGTGAATAGTAAAGTAAAGAAGATCTAATGGGTTTACTTTGGTGGGAAACCCATGAGGGAGCGTGGCTGAGGGACAGCGTTAGAGCTGGGGTGTAGCCGTCGGGGAGGAATTCATTTGCCAATAGAGATGCCGTGACGTGGGGAAAAGAGGGGGAAAATGGAAGGTGAGAGAATCCAAGTATAGAGACTGAGCTGACAAAAAACAGCCCGTGGTTTCTAAAAGGGAAACCAATTTTGTGGTAAGCATGGGGTCAGAAATATATCAGGGCTGGGCTGCTGTGGGATGACTCGTTACTGGGTTAGAGGATTACATAATGGACTAAAATCACATTCGGCAGACTCCCCTGTCCTCCATTTTGATGTGGTGTCTCTGCCCCATACCTGGGTGAGATTTGTGTGCGTGCAGATCAGCCCTTGTTTTGGATGGCTGCTGTGATATGCAGGGAGTGTTGGGTGTGTTATGCAACCTGGTGGTTCTTAACCTTTTTTTCTTTTGGCTGACAACCCCAATGAGGAAATGGATGTTCACACAACACGAGCGCAACACAAAATGCCAAATATGTTGGAGCATCCACAGCACGGAGTACGGCTCTGTTTACATTTCGTTGTGTAGTTTACACAGACGGCATTTCTCTTTGTGTCAATCTTATTATAAAGAAGCCCAGATGCAGGAAGTCTGACTTTCCGAGTTCAGTAAGAGCACAGGGTCTACTTCCCATAAACACCTTAATTCTATCCTTTTTTTTCTATTTTGTGCCCCCACCCACACCCTAAATCTACCTTTTCGTTTTGCAGCGGTTAGAGACTACAGGAGAAAGGATGACTTGCTTTGTTATGCAATGTATGGATTAGAGGCAAAGAGCTGATGTGATTTGACTGCAAGAGCTCAAGGTGACTCTTTCTGGTTAAATTAGGTGGTGGAAGACAGGGATGTAATTCTTTATTTTTTTTTCGTGACATTTTTGAAGGTGAAAACCATCACAACCATCTTCAGAGGAGGGTGATTGTCACGTACCTTTAAGCACGTACCGCATGACACCGAAATGGGTTGCACATTCGACGTAACATGATAAAGCAGGCTTGTCACTGCTTGGGCGGGTCTTAAAAACATTCCCTGTGGTGGGACATGCAGGAAGAAAAAGAAAAATGAGTCTCGATATCAATCTGCCCCTCTGTGTTGTGACTACAATCTGAGATGTTTGCATGACAGAAAAAGAAGAAATAATGTGTGTGATGTGCAGCTTTACCTGTGGTCCGTGTAAGAGTGCATACGTGCACGGATGATTTTGAATGCAGATATTACAGCGGTTGTTTGTTTTGCCCCCTCTCGTTGTATATCTCACCATCTCCTCCCTACACAGCAGCAGCAGAAAGGGGACTCGTGCCTGTTTATCTCTCTGCTTGTATAGTATAGAGCACAGGGAGATTAGTGGGGGTTGGGTGGGTACAGGGGCAAAGCACAAGAAGGGAGAAACAAGGAGAATGGCTTCATTTAGACATCATTAAAGACGTCAGTAGTGTCCTTTGACTTGTTCGTTCTCATAAATCCACAGCATATGGGCCGGAGCCAGGGACTCGACAACACCTATAACACTAATTAGGCGTCAGTCTAATGCATTTACAGCAGATTCATGATAGGGCGTCCTCGGGCAAGACACAGAGATCTGTCTGCTGTCTAATTATAATTCTCTGAAAGTTACAAATAAAATTTTCTTTTAATCAAATAGGAAGGAAGAGATCAAAAAGCAGAGCAGACACAGTAAGAGAGAGCGTTTTGGGGGAGAAAAAACCCACCAGTCATCTCCAAAAGAGGGAGGTGTGGCAATTAGGATGGAAATGCCAGCTGACAGCCAGGACCAGAATAGGACCAGGTGTTTCAGACTTCATTTCATGCTCATTTTCTTTTAATCCCACACACATTAAATGTTAGGATGCCATTAAAATACACAGCGAGACGATTAATCATCACACGTTCGGCTTTATCTCGTGACGTAAAATGTGCTGCGTGCTGCACCAGAATATCAATGACGTTTTTCCTTGGAGAACAAAAACCTTACCTGGAAATCCTTCAGGGCATTACTGTCTGCTCATACTGGCCTAATTGTCTCCCCACCTGTCCCAGACCTCGGGGAAATACTGGAGAAAAATAAGATGAATCGGTGATCCATATTGCTCAGGCGCGCCTGCCGTCGTACGAGTAGCAAAGAACTGTCATTATGTAATGATGCCTATATGTATGTGAGCTCTAAATGTACCACTGCAATAATTATCACAGGTGAATATTTACTCAGATATATGCTCAGAATATAAATAACCTTTAAGTTCAAATGGTTTTCTTAGTACTGGAAAAGTAGCTAAGATGCAAATTTAAGGTGCTCTCAGTTGACTCTGTGAATGGGGTTTCTTGTTGTGAGGATCCTCCAGAGAATTGTCACCTGAATCTGCAGCTCCCCCGAGTTTTGCACGGCTGTATAGCCAGTTTCAGCTCATTATTCAGCCGTTTATCGTTTCTTTTTCAGTGTCTCTGCTCTCTGAGCTGTGGAAACGCTCTATAATGCCACTGCAACAACATCACCTGCCCAAACTGGACACAGGTGGAGCAATAGGGGCCAAAAGAGCCACATGTTCCCCCCATGAAATAGAACATGTTTGCCATATCACCTTGAAATAACAGCAAGCAATAAATCAGTAAGACTCTTGGATGAGAGCAGTGGCGGTCCTAGCCTGTTTGGCGCCCTGGGCGAACACTCCCTCTGGCGCCCCCCCTCCTCCTCCGACACACACACACACACACACACACACACACACACACACACACATGAAGAGAGAGAGAGTATGCATAGTATGCAAACAGCTACCAAGCAGCCATCATAATTCCTCATACAATGAGAACAGGACAAATCAACAACTGACAAAGACTCATTAATATTAAAATCTGTAACATAATGTGTTGTTTGGAGTTTAGTCTGTTACTGTTGCTATTTTTACCATTTATTCTTGGAGCAACTGTAACCTACATAATTTCCTTAGGGATTAATAAAGTATTCTGATTCTGATTGTTTCAGGATGACCTGCCATTATCCAATGACACATCTGCTTACCTGCATCTTTTGCTCGTTTCTCCTCCTCCTCTTTTCTCTTTTTTCTAAACTGAGCACCTGATGGCTTTGAACTTTTCTTGTCCATCTTGGTTTTTATTTTGCACTCCAGTATGAATACAAGTCCTCCAACCCGAGGATCACCACAACATAACCTAACAGACCTACACCCTGGTTCACAGATTCACTTTGTCTAGGGTTTATTTCTGAGATTTCACACAACCCAGGATTCAAATCATGAATACATAATGGGCTTGGATTTACAACATTATGAATGAAATGTGCTCTATTTGGAAGCAGCCTGGTTGTGTGAGAGACTTTAAATCATCAAACTGCAAATTATAAATTTTAAATTGTTATTGATCCCTTTATCCCGAGTCCTAAAGTGTATATTTATTTTCTTACTGTTCTTATATTTATTGTTTGTTTACTTGCACTGCTGTAACTGCAGCCTCGTCGTCTCGTCTCTCTATATCCTGGACTGGATGTAGCGGAGATGACAATAAAGTTTACTTTGACTTCAGCAGCGAGCAGGCGCACCGAGGGCTCTCGCGCTCACTTTTCGCGTATAGAATTTCGAAAAAACATCGGTGCAAATTATAAGTCTGTATCATGATGTCTGGTGTTTTCGTGCTTGTTGGTTTGTTTTTATTTAGTTTTATTCTGCCAGATGCTGCTCCAGCCAGCCAGAGAATCCGCCCCTCCCTCTCCTCTCTGTGCCGCAAGCAGCAGGTGCACCTCACAAACGGAGGGCGCCCTTACTCCCAGCAAATGGGCGATAGAAAACCGATCGGTGCCTACGGCATTCCCAATATGCGCTGGCTGATGTCGGAGCAGCATGAGTACGAGGAATTTTTTTTTTTTTTTTTTTTTTTGCCGATGCCCGTGATTCCGCCCCCCCACCACGATGCTGTCCCGGGCAACCGCCCGTGTCGCCCGTATCTAAAACCGCTACTGGATGAGAGCATAGACGTCTTCAAAAAAAGTCCAGTTGCCTTCTTTCAAAGCTAGATTTGATGATTATCCAACATAACCATAGCTGTGACCAAAGAGGTTATGCGTGCGTCATTCCTTCTGTCTGCAAACACAGTAGTTCGAAGATTTTTGAGTAAATTGTGGTAAAACTTTGTAGGAGTGTAGAGTGGGGTCATGTTAGCAATCCACTAAAATTTCACTCAACAGTCAACATAATGATTTCTGGTGGAAAACTGGTAACAAATATAACTGATTCTTACAAGTGTGGTGCACCAGCATATAACAAGTGATAATAATGCTATTTTTATATATATATGTATGTATATATGTATATATATATATATATATATATATATATATATATATATATATATATATATATATATATATATATATATATATATATATAGACACATGTATATATATATATACACATATATATATATATATATATGTATATATATGTATATATGTGTATATATATATATGTGTATATATATATATGTGTATGTATATGTATGTATGTATATATATGTATATACACATATATATATATATATATATAACCATGTTTCTTACAGCCATTGTTTGTATTGACAACATGTAGAAAATGATATATGGGGACTCTGAGTATCACAGTACATCTTGTTCAATGTCAAACAAGGTCAAACGTTCATAAAACGTCTTTTTTAAAATAAATAAATAAATGTGCTCCAAATTCTGCTGCTTTTGTTTGTATTGGCAACATTTCAGAAATGATACTCATATATGGAAATTCCTTCTTTAACCTCCTAGGACCTGGCGCCCACATATGTGGACATCACATTTTGGGTTATTTTGACCAAAATACTGAATTTTGCTCTACATGGGCCTGAAATCCACTTACGAGGACATTAAACTGCTGCTGTTCTATCAAAATTAGAAATGCATGCAGAACTCATTTCTATATACGAGATCCAATGCTGTTCCCTTAAAAGTAAATACTGCCCCGAGAGTCTTGGTGGAGGTTCGCCCTCTTGGAGTGCTGCTTGTTTCATCACAGTTTGTCATAACGGATGAAAACCGGCACTATAAAAGCAACAGAAAGGCTGGTGGAGCTGTGAAGTAGATCGGATGTTTATTTACCATTATCTGTTCATCATGTTTTTCCAGGAATTGCCAGCTAGGGTCTCCTTCCATTCAAACAACTCCAAGCATGGAGTCTGTCGTGTCTCCCGGTCGCCAAAAAAGGCAACTCTGTTATTGTGCAATCAGACAGAGTGATCATATTAGAGAGAAACATTACTGTGTTGTTGGATTTGAATTACTTGTGGGAACAGTCTGGGACATGGGTTTTTAGATGGTTACAATTAAACAGTTTAAACCAAGCTTGTAACAAAAAGCAACAACAACTAAAAATGGATGATTTATTCTCGAGGTATAGTCGGGGATTTTATTGTAACCACACAGAGAAATATCTTTTCATTAGCTGCTTTTGATTCATAAACTAGGCGGGTGGCGCTAAAATCAAACTGCTCAATCTTTTTAGGATTATCTAACTAAACAAACATACTTCCCATATTTTTTTCCCAGACATTTTTTTTTCTCATGCGTAATGTCTGGTTTTAAATAGCGAGGGCTTATAAATCCCAGCCTTGATGGTAGCAGTATCTGCTGCTGTGGTTGACGAGTGGCTGGTGATCTTCTGACCTACTGGCAGTCAGACAATGACTCTTCTGTTTGACCGGTTCAGCGGTTCCCCCATCTCTGTCTCCATCTTTTACGCTCTCTTTGTCTGTCTTTTCTAAATTTGCCCCATTCTGTCTGCTTCATTCTTTCCCTCGCTGCTTGTTTGTTTCTCCTGTGTTTTCTTCTTCAGTCTTTTTATTCCTGCTTTGGTTTCTTTTATGGGCGCCCTTCTCCCTTTTCTTTCTTGTCTGTCTTTCTCTCTTTTGCACTCCAAAGCACCGCAAGATGTAAATGTTTGATGGGCAGCTGAGGCGTACGACCGCTCTGTTTTCCACTCACACAAAAAGCACATTAAGGGGGGAAGAGAGAGGGTGAGGGAGACGGAGACAGAGGGAGAAATTGCCATGGGAATAGGAAGAAGGGAAAAAGAAAAAATATTATTTGCAAAACTTTAAATTTTTAATTATGCTTGCAAATAAATGAACTACACAGTACATGCTTTGCATAACTACTAAACAACACCTAATTAAGATCATCACACCTACATATCTGCGAAATATATAATGCGTAAAGGTCTCTGTCGACAACAAAAGGAAAGATTGTTCACTTTCTCAGCTTTGCCGTCCTTATGCGTGTGACGTCCACAAGATACTTTCAGGTGTGGGGGAAGAGTTGCTGGATATGGGCGGAGGGACGGATAATGAAATGGAGGGAAGGATGTAGAAAGAGAGAACCAGTAAAACAGACTTCATTCACCACAGCAGCGAAAACAAATAGAGGTGGCCCTGCACCGAGGGTTATTTACCTTAGCTTAAATGTCAACCTAAATGCCCATCTCGCGGCTCTGTTCTATCCGGCACCCCGTCTGCTATTGATTTGTTTCTTTCTCTTCTTGCACTGTGACTCACCCGAAATCATCTTTACATGAATGTCAAGAAAAGGCTCGACGCGAGCATTGTTATTGCTGCAGCCAGCGTGTTTACGCCAACTGCTCACTTGAGTAAGAGACGGGGGGACAGATGGAGAGACAAAAGAAACCCTTTCATTACACAGCAAACAGCAGAGCAAATGTTTGCTTTCTGTCTTTCTTTTTGGACGTTTAGCCGCTCCTGAGCAAAAACCTTATGCAGCATGTTCACTTTTGCATGAGTGAATTTTGGCGACTTGGTGAGCTCCAACCCCCTGTGACCTTTGTTCACGTACCCTTTTGCTCAGACCTTTAATGGTGTTTCTATTAAGTGTGAACAAATTTTTTCAAAGTCTTGATTTCTTTGGTTCGATAAAAAGGATACGTGGCAAGAATGAGGCAGAACTGAGTTAGCGTTATCCTGGGTAGAGTCGGCCAGAGTGGCGCTGTTTCTTTGTCTCCAAGTTGGTGAACATCCACCAATATTTCCTTATTGCTTTAGGTTGGGGTTTTTTTTTTTTCCAGTTTCAATTGCCTCGATGAATCCAGGTATGTAAATCCCAAAAGGACGTAGCTGGATAACAATACTGCATCCAGATGAGCGAAATCAACCTTTTGGGATTCAGTTTCAAATATTAAAAAAAAATAAAAAAAAAATAAAATATATATATATATATATATATATATATATATATATATATATATATATATATATATATATATATATATATATATATATATATATATATATATATATATATATGTGTACTGTATTTTCCGCACTATAAGGCGCACTTAAAATCCTTTAATTTTCTCAAAAATCAACAGTGCGCCTTATAATCTGGTGCGCCTTCTGTGTGAATTCTGGTTGTGCTTACTGACCTCAAACCGATTTTATGTGGTACACAGCGCTCACAAATCTGTCAAAAATGCTTTACTACGACTTTGGTAGCTACAAAGCTGCACTGCTTGATGGATTGTTGGAGCATTACAGCTACCGTACCCAGGAGCCTCATGGAGGAATCTGGGTCCTAAACTCCATCTTTTTCAGGTCCCAAAGTCAAACGAACACTGCAGCATCACTGAGAGTTAAAACTGTCTAAATTCTTTCATCTTTAATAAAATGATCAGTGTTGCTGCTTTACCAGGTGTAACAATTAAGTTTAACATCCAGGCATCCATGAAAACAGAATTTATTACATTTAACAGAGTCAGAAGTTAGGAGGAAGTTAGCTCGCTAGCTTCCACCTAAACATGATATAGCATGTTCTGACTGAGAGATTTCTGAAAAATTCAAACGTACAGCTCTGCTATCAATTCCAACATAAATGTTAAAGCAGTTTTTTGACTTTCAGATGCAGCTGACAAAGTAAAAGAATAATGTTAGTGTATATACAGTGTAAACTCTCCTCGAGACAGCATAGACACCTCATTGCTTTGGTTCTTTGTGAGTTAGTGTAATACGAAGCCTCCTGCGGGCCTACCTGGTTGGTAGCTTGTCAGTTCTCATCTCTCTCTCTGCTGTCGTTTCCTGTCAGCGTGCGACTCTAAAAAATGCAAAACAAGAAGCCATTGTAGCTTTTAAAAACACTGGTGCCTAAAGCCTAAAGAATTGACATTTTATTGCTTTTATGTAAATCAAGTTTTCTTTGTCTAACATATGAAAAAAGGTTATTTGTGAGAAATGCTTTAGCTGAACGATGTGTTGAGTGCCTTGCTCTGTAACAACATCGACCTGCCAGAAATTCTGATTGGTTCCTCTGACCACAGTGACACAGGCATAACAAGCCTTTGTGATTCACTGATAAATTTAGTGATGCGGGCAGTGAGTCAGAGGTTTGGAACCTCCTCTTCTTCCCTTTCTTCATAAGACTGTACGACTCGGTCGACCACCCTTATCTTCCTCTCCTGTCTCCCTCTACTGAACCAGTGGAGCAGAAAGTTAACCATTACGGACCGTTGAGTGAGTACGCTTGACCCGCTATGTGTATGTGCGCGTCTCTGTGCACGTTAACAAGGATCTTGCCCAAAGATTGGGTTACATTGGATGAGCTTCTGTAGGACATTGTGGGCGACATGTTTACACACAGATGACTGACTCCATTCTCATATTGCTAATTTTAATCAAATAACTGCTCAGCAATCACATTGTTCCTCCCAGCAGCATGTTTACATGTAAATCTACTTTCTGTGAATCAATCTAAGGGAGTCATGAACTCCTTTTTAAAAGCCAGTGACACATTTACAGGAAACAGTTGCTTGATGCTGACACAATGTGTTGGCAATTCAGCTTCTTAATTAGCACAAGCAGTCTTTGGTAGAACCTCAAAATCCCATCCTTTCGTGAACCTCGGGACCAAAAATGGTCCCGCCCCAAAAGTGCTCTAAAAATGTTATATATCAATATTTTTTTCTACTTTAAATTAGTCAATCTTTTAAAACTACTTCTGCTTAAAATATCCATGTCAAGTTTTAATTATATTTTCATTGTTTTAACCCTTTAAATCCCAGTTTTATTACATGAGCGCCCTGTTTTTTTAGCCCCAAAAAACAAAAAAACTAAATATTTTCCAAAAAAAACATTTGAAGTAATATTTGTTTGTTATTATAATTAGGCCTTTAGATGGACTAAAGATTGGCACCAACAGTCATTTCGATCGCCTTTTATTTTTTTTCCAGGAGCGCATTTCATAAAATGCACACTATCGACCACGCCCAAAAAGTGCTATAAAAAATTTATATATTAATATTTTATTCCACTTTAAATTAGCCAATCTTTTAGACCTACTTCTCCTTGAAATATTCATGTCAAGTTTTAATTACATTTCGCGGATTTTAACCCTTTATATCCCGGTTTCGTCACATGAGCGCACTGCTTTTTTTGCCCCAAAAACATAAAACATAAAATATTTTCCAAAAAAAAAATTTGAAGTAATATTTTATTGTTATTATAATTAGGCCTTTAGATGGACAAAAGATTGGCACCAACATTAATTTCGATCCGTTTTTAATTTTTTTTGCAGAAGCCGAAAATGTCCCCAGGCGGCGCTGCTGCTCCTGCTCCCCCGGGGAGGAGTGCCTCTGCCGCGGGTGTGTTTCGCGCAGCGCCGGAGCATATGGTTCGGTTCCTGTGTCTGCAGCACACACTTCCGCTACCACGTGAAAACAAATACGTCATTTCCTGTTGATTAAAAAAAATTAATGCACCCTCAAACGATCCTAAGGGCAGAAAATGGTCCGGAACGAGCAGCGGGCCAAGCTGCTGCTGCACGCGGGAAATTAGTCTGCCTTTTCCGGGTATCTGTCTCGAGCAGGCCGCTGGAGAAGGTGTGTATGTTCCAGCAGGCGTCACATGTGGAACAAGGGTGCCACCCGGTGGCCAAATAAAAAATTACAATTCTAAGGCCCTGAGTCCAGAATGAAAGTGAAAGTTAAGCCATTGCCACGACGTTAATGGTAATAATTGTACAGTGAAAAATAGCGTTTATAATGGGTTTCAATGGGGCACAAATCGGCCACGAGGTTCGATAGTGGATGTATGCCTTTTATTCAGCCATTTAAGCTCATTTAAAAAACTCAGACTGAAATTTTAAAATAAAATGGGAAAAAAATACATGTTTGAAAATTTGGCTATACTCTATTAAACACAGTGGAAATGGCGTGGAATTAAAAAACGGAAAGGCCACGAAATGGTCCCAGGTTGTGGTAAAAGGCTGTTGGGAAGGTAAACACTTCTTCCACTGGGATGTTTTTGTGGTTGCTTTAAGCCATTGTAAAGAACATACTGTACCGTACATGCACTTCCACTGCTGTCAGTAAGAATTTAACCGATGAAGTGTACTCTTTGTCATCCCACCACTTGTCCTTTTGTACTTTGCTCTCTATCTGATTTCCAAAACCAGTAGTACCTTGATTTTGTACTTCCTTCATGTTTATTCTCAGTGAAAAGTATTAATTTATAAATATGCAATACAGTTGTTTAGCTTGCACTGAATGCAGATGATGTAACGCATAAAAATTTGAGAAACGCGAAAGGAAACGTATTTGATTTGGTACATGTTGCTATAGAGGTTTTAAATTAGAGGTTAGCGGTTGTTCCACAAAGATGGGGCACGAAAAGAAAAAGCACGCTCCCAATAGTTGTTTCTGGTTGTAGGAACTTTTAGAAGGCCAGTATCCTCAGATCAGAGAGCACGGTAAGGAACATAGAGGTGCAAAAGATGAGCTACTGTATAAAATCTGCTCGAACCTGACAAGGCAACCAGTGATTTCAGTACTGGGGTAATGTGTTCAAATTTCCCATTTTGGTTAAAATGTGAGCAGCTGCATTTTGTACCATCTGTAAACCTCTAAGACTTTTCTGTGGTAACCCAGAAAGAAGAGCGTTACAATAATCAATGTGCAAAGACACAAATGCATGGAGAAGAACCTCTGCAGCATCAAGTGATGAAACTTTGACATAGTCATCAATTTCCAAGTTGAAATTTTGAGACAAATACTGAAATTTTTGTGGTCCAATGACCATCAAATCTGTCTTATCAGCATTAAGAAGCACCAGCTTCTAATTAAAGATAGACAAGCTTCTAATTTGGACAAGTCAGCATAGTTTCTCACTGACCCGGAGTGGGCACTCCACCCTTTTCCGGCTGAGAACCATGGCCTCAGATTTGGAGGTGCTGATCCTTATTCCTGCTACCTCACGCTCGGCTGCGAACCATTCCAGTGCGAGCTGGAGGCCATCACCTGATGAAGCCCAGAGAACCACACCCGCGAAAAGCAGAGATGATATTCTGAGGCCACCAAAGTGAAAGCCCTCCGCCACTTGGCTGCGCCAGAAATCCTGTCCATAAAAATTATGAACAGAATTGGTGACAAAGGGCAGCCCTGGCGGAGCCCATCACCCACCGGGAACGAGTCCAACTTATTGCCGGCACCCTCCGGTCGCCCTTCTTAAAGATGGGGACCACCACCCCGGTCTGCCAGTCCAGGGGTACTGCCCCTGATCTCCAGTTCATGTCATAGATCTACACAATGGATTGTTGTGTCATGTCATGTGTCTGCTGTCTGTTGAATTTCAACTATAGTGCGTTTGTGTACAGTATTGCTTGAATTGTAGTATATTGTTTGTAACATCCTCCTAATATTTATTATTTGCATAGTTTCTGTCAAATATGCTAATAAAACAAATCATCTTCATTATATTCCATGCTCAGCTCCTCATCCCTCTCTCATATGTCTTGTAGTTTAGTGTACAATTATGTTGATGCCAATAATTAAGCGATTGTAATAAATTACATCTGACATCTCAGCTATTTGTGAGTTCTGCAGTTTTGCACAAATGAATCCATTTCCCAGCTGTTTAAGTATGTTTTAAATCAGTGCTGCTATGACGGAAAATCTACAATCAAGGGATCTTGGAATTCTGCTTTTAATTTTTCCAGTTTTCTTCTTCTGGTTTTGGTTTTCTGTTGGAGTCGGGTGAGGGGAAACGTAGAGCAGTGGCAGGAGTGACTGAGGGGGAAAAAAAGCACTTCGGTGCCATTTCAGGTCAGGTTGTGAACGTGGTTATATAGACTTAAAGTTTAGCTTAGTAGGGCAACTGAAACTATGAATCCTGTCATAACCGTATTACTCACTGTCTTATTGAGCATGCATGTGTTTGTCACGTGCACATACTTCTTGGTCTGAGCGCGTCTCACCTTCATGCTTCTTCGGGAAACTACAACTGTGCCATTAACCTATTGCTAATGATGGTGTGCTTCTACGTCTTTGTGCTATACGTGAAGCACCCTGAATGTTCTTTTCAGCCCACCGAGAAAAGCATGAGCACTCATTAATAACAAAAACTCTAAAGCAGAACGCAGCAGTACATTTCCTTTCTGCTTGGCCCCCTTCTGTCTGCTTTAAGAAAGAAGCAGTGATTATTCACTACTTGATTACTGTCTATCAATCTGATTGAAAGAAAGCATGGCAGCATCCCTTTTTTTGTTTTTTGTTTTTTTTTTGTTTTTTGAAGCAGTCAACAATGTGCAGTGATGCAAAGAGAAGGCAGAGCTGCATTGTGCTTTATCTTATCAAACGAACGCAGGCTTACGGCATCTGAAAACTGAATTTAGTGTAGCAGAACGTATTCTGAAGTTATTTAAGCTCCGCGCGGAGGCCAAGAACGAACATTTGTCATCGCAAAGACACAGAGACCCACTGAAGTCTTCGTTTTGACCAGAAAGCTGATTGAATATTGTCACCTTGCAGCCGGACAAACTGATTAAAGTGTTTATTGAGGGCATCTTAATGTTAATCGGTCAGTGTTCACTGTTACACACATAGACTTCACCGTACAAATGAAGGAAAGAGAAATTCACCTAGTTTCCAGCTTAATCACTCATCCCTTACATTTTGCCTTGAAGGTCACTCAGTTTCAGATAAAGCCAAGTCTTTTGGAAATTATTGGCCCTTCAGAGGCTTTAGGTTGAAGCTCGCCATCACTAAGACATGACTTTTACATTTCTTGTGTCCCTGAGTGATGTTTCATTTTCTACCCAGGAATTTGGTGAAAGAATGACATACAGCTACAAAATATCGGAACAAAAGAAAGAAAACACAGCCCACTGCTCGTCTGTGGTAACAATGTAACGATGTCTCGGAGCTGCAGCCGTGTGAATTAACTAATAGCTGAACAGCTTCAAGAGCTGGAGTTTTGTGAAAAGCTTTCCTAGAAATCTGTGATTACTGAATCCTGAACATAAAAGCTGGCAAAAGGTATTTAAAAACCCATTGGAAACCAAGCTTAGCTAATAAACAAAGCATCAGTAGACCAAACACTATGTTTGTGTCTTTGTCGCTAGGTCTGGTTTTATGATTTCTTTTGGTTTTGAGAAGCAATTTATGTTCAAACTCTATATTTTCTATGTTCTTCTGTTGATATTGTTAAGTTGTATTCCGCGAGCTCCTGAGTTTTTGTTGTCTCTCGTCTGCTTCCTTCAGTCTTGTCTCTGTGTTTGTCTTTTTATGTCAAGTTAACCTTCTCTCCCCATTCAGTTGTCTCTCGTGTTTTGGTCATCTTTGGTCTCTTGTGGTTTTACTTCCTTTGTCTCATTGTCCTCCCACCTGTTAGCTCTCCCCTGTTACGTGGCGTGTGGTTGCGTGTTCCCTGAGTTTTCTGCCCTTTAGATTCTTTGCTCTGGGTATGTTTCCTATATCTGTATTTATTGTTAATTAGCAGTATTAAAGCTGCCAGGAGTGAACTCACAATGACAGCTAATGTCTTTACAGACTCCAGAACTGCACAATTTTTAGTTTTAAAATAGTTTTAAAGCAAATATTTGAAGTAATATTCGTTATAATCTAAGAGGAAAAAAAGCAAAGATAATTACGAAAACTGTCGGGTAGTAAATGGGATTTGGACTGGATTAAGAGCAATTGTTCAAATTTCCAATAAACAGCATGGGAATGGTGTCTGTGGATGGTCTGGCACTCAGTCACCCAGTCTGAATCACCGTCTTCTGGTACAATAAGATTATCTGTTCAGCTGTCTGATAAACAAGACTTCTCAGCACACTCGCACATTGCCATATTTCAACGAACGCTGTCGTCTTCTTTTTCTGCCCATTCTTCCTTTTCGTTGTCCGTACTGTCATCATCATCAGTGCAGACCACGAGACCTTGTATACATTTTACCGGGAGACTGTGTGTGTGTGTGTGTGTGTGTGTGTGTGTGTGTGTCTTCACACATCCTGTCTCCTTGACTCACTGTCACCACTGGCCTTTGGGGGAACCACCACCCACACACTTTCTGATATACAGTGTGAGATGCAGTGTCAATTCAATTCTTTATTTATTTGTCACATGTAGTTATAACTAGTACAACACACAGTGAAATGTTTTTTCCGGCTAAAAAGTACTCCCCCCCCGACTGTGCATCTTACTAAACTTATAATAAAAAAATATCTATATAAAAGTATAAAAATGTATAATATCGTGCAAAATATTACGCTGTAATAGTTAAGAGCTATAGTGTACGTATTTACGTAAATACAGATGTAAATGATAAAATACAAATAAAAATAAGGATAAAACTCAAAAGAAAATTATATACTGTGTATGGAATTGTCCATCATGTTGTCCGATTTGTGTTTTGATTGAGGAGTCTCACTGTTTGTGGGTAAAAACTCCTCCTGAACCTTTCAGTTCTTGTTTTCAGGCTACAGAGGCGTTTCCCTGACCTCAGTGGCCTGAACAGTTTGTAAGCGGGATGGCTGGAGTCGTTAGTGATCCTGATGGCCCGGGATCTGCACCTTTCAGCGTAGATGTCCTGCAGTGTTGGTAAAGATGTTCCCATAGTGCGTTCAGCTGTGCGCACGACCCTCTGCAGGGCTTTCTGTTGCTGTACTGTGCAGTTCCCGTACCACACCGTGATGTTATTACACAGGATGCTCTCAATGACCCCGGTGTAGAATCTCCTCTGGATATTCTTGGAGATCTTAAACCTCTTTAAACGCCTCAGATGATAGAGGCGCTGTCTGCCTTTGCTGATGAGGAAGTCCGTATGTGTGTTCCAATTAAGGTCCTCGTTGATATAAACACCGAGGTATTTAAAATTAGAGACTTTCTCCACAGGGTTTCCATTGATCTGAATTGGGGTGTGAGTTTTCTCGCCTCTCTGTCTCCTAAAATCAATCACCATCTCCTTTGTTTTGCTGATATTCATGGAGAGGTGGTTTGCCACACACCACTTTGCTAATCCGTCCACCTCGCTTCGGTAGGCCCTCTCGTCATTCCCGGAGATGAGTCCTACCACCACTGTGTCGTCAGCGAACTTCACAATGGAGTTAGTGGGGTATCTGGCCGTGCAGTCCGCGGTGTAGAGGGAATAAAGAAGAGGGCTAAGCACACATCCCTGGGGGGCCCCTATGTTCAGTGAAAGGGTATGAGAGTACACATCCCCTATTCTCACCGACTGTGGTCTCGCAGTGTGTCTGTGCGTGTGCGTGCATGTCTATGCTTACCTCTGTTACTCATCTTGTGGTGACATAAATGTCTGGGAGCGAGTCCCCCGTAACTGCTTCTGTATGAAGACATTGGGAATAGTGTAGGGTTACATGGTTGCCAAATAAATGTTAAACTTGCAATGCAGTGTCTTTTAAAGTTCTGGAAACACACAAGTGTGTGTGTGTGTGTGTGTGTGTGTGTGTGTGTGTGTGTGTGTGTGTGTGTGTGTGTGTGTGTGTGTGTGTGTGTGTGTGTGTGCGCTGATGTGAATAAAACCAGGCTTGTAGAGAGACTGAATGGCTTCGAGGTAGTTTGTGCTCAGGGATAAAAGGATTTGTGTGGATTGTTTGTGTGTGACAGGCACAGTAAACTAGGGGGATTATATGGAAGAAAAAGGGAAAATAACGGATCTATTGGAGTTTGTACTCCAATAGAGGTGCATTTTTACTTTTATAGGCTGTTTACTAGATTGATTACCATACCACAGCATACGTAGGCTCTAGACACGTGTCTGCTAACCTGGTGACCGACTACAAGAAAAGTCTTACAACTGTGCCGTACCGCTTGCCAAAGAGGGTTTCTTCACCAAGTGCTAAGCCATGTTTGCTTAAGGATCAAATATTTTTTTCATTCAATGACATGCAATTCATAACTTATTTTTTCTGTGTTTTTTTTGTTGATATTCTGTCTCTACTACTACCATAAAAGTCAGAGGTTCTTCATTTCTTTAAATAAGTGAGCAAACTAACAAATTTAGCAGGGGATCAAATAATTACTGTATTTTTCGGACCATAAGGCGCATTAAGCGAAACAAAATCAGATAAGTCAAACTTTACTCAACTCATTCTTGTGATTTAATTTATTCAGAAATCTCTCAGTCAGAACATGCTATATCATGTTTAGGTGGAAGCTAGCGAGCTAACTTTCTGCTAACTTCTAACTCTGTTAAATGTAATAAATCCTGTTTTCATGGATGCCTGGATGTTAAACTTA
Organism: Maylandia zebra; assembly: GCF_041146795.1. NCBI lineage: Eukaryota > Metazoa > Chordata > Actinopteri > Cichliformes > Cichlidae > Maylandia > Maylandia zebra. The sequence continues at coordinate 38,155,901 of NC_135183.1, read as the reverse complement.
ATTGTTACACCTGGTAAAGCAGCAACGCTGATCATTTTATTACAGATGAAATAATTTAGACAGTTTTTAACTTTCAGTGATGCTGCAGTGTTCGTTTGACTTTGGGACCTGAACCGGGCGGAGTTTTGGACCCAGATTCCTCCATAAGGCTCCTGACTACGGTAGCCGTGATGCTCCAACAATCCATCAAGCAGTGCGGCTTCTCAGCTACCAAAGTTGGACTTTGCGCCTCTTCTTCTTGAGGACTCTGAGGAAGAACCACCTGTCCTCAGACATCCTGGTGAACTTCTATCGCTGCACCATCGAGAGCATCCTGACCAACTGTATAACAGTCTGGTACGGGAACTGCTCTGCCTCGGACCGGAAGGCGTTGCAGAGGGTCGTGAAAACTGCCCAGCGCATCGCCGGAGCACCACTTCCTGCCATAAAAGACATCTACAGGAAGCGGTGTCTGAAAAGGGCTGGGAAAATCATCAAAGACCCCAGTCACCCATCACATGGACTCTTCACCCTCCTGCCCTCTGGGAGGCGCCACAGGAGCCTCCGGACTAAGACCACCAGGTACCGGAACAGCTTCTTCCCCACAGCTATCAGACTCCTGAACTCTGCCTCCTGACATCTGACCCACGTTAAACTCATGGACTGAACATACACACACCCACAATGGACAACTGTACCCTCAAACACAATAATAACATGGACTGAACCACCACTCACAACCACTAGCACTTTATATAGCCTCTGTAGAAACTATCTACACCCTCACTTATCTTAACTGCACTACTGTATAGCTCTGTGTAAATAATCATTCTGTACATTCGATAATTTTTAATCCTACAACTGTTTACAACTTGCATAGTTCCCATTTCTGTATAGCTGTATATCCCAGATTCTGTAAAGTTATTTATTTCATATTCTGTATAGTTTTTCATATTTATATCCTGTTCATATCCTGTACATAGCTTGTACTCACTACAGCCTGTACATACTTATAGTTATAGAATTTTCACAACATACTTCATACCGTGTACATTATAACATACCATAATAGACCCATTTCTGTAATATACTCACATATCTATATTATTGCTAATATATATTGTAATATATCTATATCACTAAAGCACTTCTGGATGGATGCAAACTGCATTTCGTTGCCCTGTACCTGTGCATGTGCAATGACAATAAAGTTGAATTCTATTCTATTCTATTCTATTCTAAAACATTTTTGACAGATTTCTGAGCGTAGTGTTGCACATAAAATCAGTTCGAGGTCAGTAAGCACAACCAGAATTCATACATAAGGCGCACTGTCGATTTTTGAGAAAATTAAAGGATTTTAAGTGCGCCTTATAGTGTTGAAAATAAGGTATTTCCCCCTGTGTAGGACACCTGGAGGGGATCTTTAAGAAGAAAACAGCAGTGCGTCTTAGCATGCAGCTTAATTGTTTTGTTTACTCGTTTACTGCCTACAGAGCGATAGAGTGTAGGTCATGCAAACTCTGAGAGGAAGTGTCCTTCTGCTTTCGTTGCTTTACTCTCACCTGGTTTATAACAGCAGTGCTGCTGAAGTGCACTAACACTGTGTCATCATCACTAAGATGCGTCTCTTGTGTTGATGAATTCTAACCGCAAACATTTAGGCAATGAATTAAAACCTTCTGCAGCAGGCTTTCTCCCCATTTGTTTTAATCCCACAGCTAGAGGAAAAGTTATTTTTATTCTCTTAGAAGTATGGTTTTCTAAGAGCCTTCTCCCCCCACTAAGCAGATTACTGTGTTCAGTGTTGTCAGATGCAAAGAAAGCATCTAACCTTCTTTTTAGCAGTCTTAAATAAATTAGATTTAACACCTATTTCACTCTTATTTTTCCTTTTGCTACTTGTGTGTGTGTTTTAGATAATGAAGACCTGCAGGTCACATAGCAGCATGTGGTCAGTGTTTATCCATGCTGGCATGTTGACAGTTTGACATTGGCGACACATTAATTGGTAACACCCCCCCCATCTTTTTCCTGTCTGTGATTGCAGACAGTTGCACCCGGTGATTGAGTGGATACCCAGGGGTATGTTAATTTTGTCAGATCACCCGCGAGCGCTCTCAGATTTGCAAACGTCCCACATTGGCCCATGCTGAGCTTTTGTGTCCCTAATGGCAGCGGTTTATGCTGATATTCATGTTTCAGTCGGAGATAAAAAAGCTCCAAAATCTTGCCACATCTGAAGGAGAGTCTCACGTGTCTCCTCCCAGCCTCCAGAGGTCAAAGATGTCTCTGACAGCAAGTATGCCAGAGGTTTGCACATGAGACCAGCTGATGTAATGTTAGCCACATTTTCAGTCACAGTGAGTGTTTTATTTGTTGATTTCTTATTTTCTGATTTTATATACACACATTAATCAGGATCAAGTTTAGCTGAACGGCTCATTTTCAAATGTCGGACCTTTGCAGATGGCAAACTAGCCATTAAAACGGAAGCAAAGCGTAAAACAAAAACACAGGATACGGCGAGCAAAAGAAGGATGAAGGGATGCAAACAACTTCTGAACACTTAAAATGTAACAACATGAAATCCTGTTAAATTCACAAGCTGACAAGTGCAGACTTGAGAGAGGACAAGGCTGTTGTAGAGCAGCACTTAAGGCATACATGAAACTTAATGGTAGCAGTTATTGTAGGGTAAGGTAGTCTTTCCTAAGGTCACTTCCCTCCTTAGGATGGGAGTCTCTGTTATTTTGGATTGTGTCAGTCCGTCTCTTTGTTTGAAGTATGAATGTGTTGAATGCGGGAAGTTTGAGTCCATTAAGATTTGAATATTTAAGGTTTTGTTTTTTTTTAAGTCTCCGAATCCTAAAAAAGGTTCAAATTGATACCAAAAGATGCAGTTTGGCCGAAGTCTAACCTTTTTAAGTTTCAGTTCTGCTTTTCTTCTTAGTAATTTTTCCACTTGCCTTCGCCTCTCTCAGCCATCACGTCTGTCGCATGATTGAAACTCAGTTTGACTCCATAGCGTTCATTATCCCCGCTCTCTAGCAGTGCCCGTTTGGTTAGTACCACACTGATTTATACACAATCCTCGTTGACCCTGGTACCTCTGTGTTGGACAAAGATGCAGCTTTTACAGATTCACAGATTTTAAATTAAACAATCAAAGCAGGATTCAAGTGCAGACTTTCAGCTTTAATTCAAGAGGTTTCACATGTTTTTGTTCACTGATTTTGAACTAAAGGCATTTTTGATGCATAGTTCCTCATTACAAGTGACTCAAAATCGGTAGGCAGTTGACTGACAAGCAGTTTCATGGCCAGGTGAGAGGCACCCACAAATAAGCAGCAACTGATGGTGGCTGCTGTAAAGGTCTAGCAGAGCATCTCAAGGAAGCAAACAGCATTTGGTGATGTCCACGGGCTTTAGACATCAGGCAGTTTTCACTGATATATACTAACTATATAGTCTATGAAATTTTAAATTCCTAGTTCATCCATTTAGTTTTCCCCACTAGGGGGGGCTAGGCTAATTGGAAACTCTAATCTCTAAATTGGCCATAGTTGTGAATGTGAGCGTGAAGGGTTGTCTCTATGTGTTGCGACAGACTGGCGACCAGTCCAAAGCCATGTCCCGCACTATTGGAGATTATGTATCGGAATTTCAGGAGCGGGACCACGCCTCCAAACACGCTCTTTCTCTGCTGTGTTCTCTGCCTCTCGCCCTAAGACAGCTGGGATAGGCTCCAAGCCCCCCCGCGACCCTGAAAAGGATAAGCGGCAGAGAATGGATGGATGGATGGATGGATGGATCCATTTAATTGTGAGCCTCAGAAATGAAGGACTGTTTATGAAGATGTAATTCCTAACACTTTGTAAATCCTTTAAATCAAAGATCAATGTCTGCACTTCTGTCACACTGATTATTTCATTCATTTGCTTTAAACTTGTGCAGCGATCGTGCAGCAAGCTCCACAGATAATATGATACTAATATATGATATATGATACTAATCAGTTTGTACTTCACATAAACTGATTTGGTTTACTGTACATAGAACCAGACGTATATGATCTTCAGCACATTCCACTATAAATTACTTTAATCTTACAGATAAAGATGAAAAACTCAAATTAACATTATTCTTAAAAGACTGCATTAATCAGCGGTGTAGCGGCTTAGCTCCAGAGATGCTAATCTCAACCAGTCTCACAATCGGCTCGTATCTCAAAAGTTCCTATGGGAATGATTTTGCAAAGTGTGTATCGTATAATACGCCTCATTTAAACAGGCACCCAGAAACAGGACTCAGGTGAGAGCATCATGGCTGTCAGGTATTTTTAGAGTTCCTGTGTCTCCTAATGGCCACGGTGGATTACTTTGATCCATTCTGTAAACTCAGACACTTGAACTTTGGGATAGCTTAATCAGTGCTATCTTGGCCCTTTACTACCTTAGGGAGTAAAACTGGGTTGTCTCTGAAAGTCCTTCTATGCAGGAAGTGTTTTATCTCAGTGTAGCCAAGAGGAAACCTTTCTGCTCCCTGTAGTTCTTTACTTGATGGAAACATCATAACTTTGCAGTATATAGGACAGATTTCATATAGAAAAACTTTCCAGTAGGGTGGCGGGTCCACACACAGGTCCGCAGTCATACATGCAGAAAAACACACTCGTATAGAGGGATATTGTATATAGAGACATGCAAAAACACACTGAAAGTACACAGATTAATGGTAGGGAGGAAAATATATAGATTTAGAACTTCATAGAGAAGGTAATGAGGAGCACATTCCAGTGGAGTGCAGTGAAAACTCACCTGCGCACACACACGCAAACACACGCCACTACCAGCTTACTTTTAATTGGTATGACAAATGGCTGACTGGAGTAACATTTCACTACATGTGGCCTAGAATTCAGCAAGTTTATTTTAACCATTTTTCCTCTATATGCAGCTACTTCTAATTTAATACCCATGCATGTACTTTCCTTCTTTATTGTTGTGCGTCTTATACTCTAAACTTGGGCAATAGTCACATGGATTACCCAGACGAGATCAACAATGGTACTTCTGAGAACTTCACACATTAATCAGTGATGTCCTTATTTTGGTTTCTGTAAGGCCTGATTTAGATTTCTGTGAGAACTTTTTGTAGAGGTATAACATACCCTATGTAAGTGGCTGATGGTGTTGCTGGCATTTATGCATGATGTGTTGATTACCATGTGGTTGTGTCCTGTTTTCTTTATATGCAATGCCAGTTAATAGAAAGAAATAAAAAGCTGGAATGTTTTTCCTGCTCACATCTGCTCAAATAGTTTCAGCAAGCTCCCTCCAGGAATTTGCTGACACTTATGAGTGCTGGTATTGATGCTATTATTTGTTTTATTTAAAAATAATGATAACCATTCTGTTCCTGGTCAAGTAAAAAAAACTGTTGTGAAATGTAGTGAAATGCACAGAAGGAATCAATGGTACTGACCATGCTAGAAGTTGAGAGCTGTTCATAAGGATAAAATAACCCCATGGGTTCAAATGAACAATCATAAAACTGCACAGCTACAGTAGAACAGGTAAATCGACATGTTCGAAGACCTGGACATAAAAAAACACTAATTTCATTGTTCCTAAAGTCAAAATGATGAGGCTGGTGTATAGCGAGTGGCTAAAAGAGATCAGGATAAAAAATTATGATAATAATAATAATAATAAAAAATACTGACATTAATTAGCCATCAGTGCTTAAGAGGGAGCTTAATGTTTAATCGTGACAGAGGTCCCACTCTTTAAGTCTGAGGTCATTAACCGTTTCCAGGTCCAAATTCCGCTTCAGGTCCCAAAGTTAAACGAACACTGCAGCATCACTGAGAGTTACAAACTGTCTAAATTCTTTCATCTTTAATAAAATGATCAGCGTTGCTGCTTTACCAGGTGTCACAATTAAGTTTAACATCCAGGCATCCATGAAAACAGAGTCTATTAAAATTAACAGAGTTAGAAGTTAGCAGGAAGTTAGCTCGCTAGTTTCCACCTAAACATGATATAGCATGTTCTGACTGAGAGATTTCTGAGAAAATGAAAACGTACAGCTCTGCTATCACTTCCAACATAAATGAAGACGGAAAACTAAACAGCAGTGACGTTTGTAGGGTTACTGAAGTTGGGCTAGCTGGTATATAATGATGTGCTTCGTGATCGCTAGCTACACAGCTATGTTAGCATAGCATAAACACAGTGAAGCTGGAGGTTGAACGCTAACTTTTTTCCACTCTATAAAAGTTAACATGAGGGTTCCTGATGGTTAGGGACAAATGCAATCGCATGGCAGGATGCTGTAAACGGACCAAACTTCAGTCAGGAGAACAACTGAGATAATCCATCCACAATACGAGGTTAGTCATTAATATACTGCTGCATGGGCTGGGCTGTAGTTACATCGTCAGGGTTTAAAAACTGAGCTTTAAAATGAACAGTGGTAATAAAAACCAAGAGAGGCCGACAGTGATCACTGACTGTTTTTAGGGGCTTGTTCAGATTAAATAGAACAAGATACAAAGCATTAAAACATGTTAAAAACACAACAGCCTTAATAAACACAGACTAGTTTGGACCCGGAAGGAGGGTTCATACGTCATTACTTAAAGACCGGATTTGTTTTGTTTTAACCTCTCCCATCTTTGTGCGTCTCTCTCTCTCTTTTCTTGAATGTCTTTCTACATCTTCTTGCCTTGCTTGAGTTCCCATTAGTTCAGTGACTGCATGTCATCCCACTCTCCTTTGTTTCTGCTCTCATATGTAACCTTTCAGGTTAGTTCAGCAGGCACCAAACTCTGAGCCAATGAGACTGACATTTGAAGGTCAGTCGTACGAAGCTGCACATCCAACTACTTAGAGAGCATACAGAACTGAACGCAAACACAGTCACATACGGGCACAGGAAACACGTCGGCGTGTCTCAGTAATGGACTCGATCAAATCAAACACAGAGATGAAATCCAGGGGGAACAAAGCTTTCTGACCAGATTATTGACTTTTAATCCTTTCCGCTCTCTTTTGAAAATTGCTTTTTATACACAGACGTCGGAGGACACGTTTTAAATCAGTCCGTCCTGGGCACTAAGTTAATGAAGTAAGCGGCTGTGATCAACAATCAGCCATAACCCACAACTTGTGAACAAGACGTATTGCTTTCCGAACAAACGCCATACATTTCTATGGCTTCAGAAAACCTTTGAAAAGTCTAAAGTAAATCTGAACATAAAGAAGCACAACGAGCTCAGGCAGTTCTTTCCTCAAAGACAAAATTGGACTGCTTTGTATTAATTAACAACATAATAACAGACTAATATTGCTCCTTCTTCTGTATGTAACCATTTTCCCCCATACAATGCAAAGATAAATACACAAGCTTTGGGTTGTGTATTGAAAGCCCTCAGAATCAATAAATCTGTCACTCAGTGTTGTCTCAAGGTTGCCGACAAAGTGGCACAACGACAAAAGATAAGGCAGAACAGGAGTTTTGAAGGTGGCGCGCCTTGTTTCACAACATACAGCAGTGTCACTCTTCTTTCTCTGTTACGCTGTTTTTCTCGCCATGTCCCGTCATTTTCCATCAATACCTCGGGCTGTTCTGAACGTCCTCGATCCGATGGCGCTAAACAAGTTAGAGTCATAAGGAAGTGTGTGTGTTTGTGTACCCATAACTCAAAGACCATCATACTAAAAGCTGCCATTTTTAGCACTCTGCTTTGATAGCTTGAGTGCTATGCTTTGAACAGAGCTCTAATTCCAGGTTGTAGAGACTTCCTGCAACCAGAAAATGGATGAGAAAAAATCGAAAGCATTGATTGTTTTTAAGGATCTGACTGCTGTCTACGGATGGGAATGATAGACAGATTTACTATATAATAATATCATGATATATTACCTCCAGTACCATGTAGTGATTCTTGCAATATTTTATGCAATGCAAGACATCTGCAAAGAAGGAAAAACAAATGTGTTAGTGTTAGGGCTGCTCAATTAATCGAATTTTAATCACGATTACGATCTGGGCTTTCAACGATCATTAAAAATGACTGAGCCGATTATTAGCCCCTCCCTCGTGCTTTACTCTCGCGCTGCTCCGTGTGGCAAATCGAGCGCACCTCTCTGCATTTCGAACACGTGTCACAACAATTAAGATCAGCGGTCTCCAACCTTTTTTGCGCCACGGACCGGTTTATGCCCGACAATATTTTCATGGACCGGCCTTTAAGGTGTCGCGGATAAATACAACAAAATAAAACTAGTACCGGTACCGAAAAAAAGATTTATTCATAACACACGTGAAAAGACCCAGGAAAACCGAGTAAATTATAAAAACGATAACAAAATAACGCTAAAAACCCTGAAAACCATACATTTCACACCTGAGCCTCAACTCTTGCGGCCCCGGTACCAAACGACTCACGGACCGGTACCGGTCCGAGGCCCGGGGGTTGGGGACCGCTGATTAGGATGGGTATCGTTTAGGTTTTATCCGATACCGGTGCCAAACCGGTACTTTTGAAACGGTGCCCGTGCTTAAACGGTGCTCAAACCGGTGCTTAAAGAATGGAGAACACAAAATTGGTCCAAAAACCTCTCATGTTCAGCTGTTTTTTTGTAAAAAGATAACAATGTTAGCCTTTTCTGCGGCTATAGGGCATATATGATATCACTCTTGGCTGGAAGCAGTGCTTAAACAATGGAAAAAACACAAACTTTATCCAAAAACCTCTCATGTTTAGCTGTTTCCCTCTTTTTCTTTGGTCCTTTTAGCCTTTTTGGCCAGGGTGAAGGGAGTATATCCCATCAAACAAGAAGACAGCCGCATGTAGCTAAGATGATGTTTGCTAGTTCACCTTACATGCATTAATGTAATAACGTGGTTAGCCTACTCAACGTAAATTACACACTAACAACATTAAGCTACTCACGCAGAGAAGAACGGCTGCTGCTGCATCATCATCCTCATCATTTCTGCTACACTGGCAGGGCTAGGGGCCAGGACTCTCCTCTTCGGGTTTTTGGGGGATGTTGCTAACTCCGGGTCCGATAACAGGCACCACACCCGCAGTAGATGTGCTCGGTGTGAGGTCTCGCAGCAAGCTATCAAATACGGCGCATTTCTCGGCTTTTAAAAAAAAAACACTATGCGTCGCCAGGTGTTTCATCAGATTTGAGGAGTTACCTCCTTTGACAGTATCACAGTATCAGCTTAAAGCACTTGTTGCTGCTGAGTTTGCATATTTTGCTGTGAAGTACAGCCAGACTTTGACCGCTTCGCCTTGGACATTTTTAATCTGTAGCTCTGCTCTACAAGAACGTACGTACCTGGACCCACCTACTATCCTCGGAAACGTAAAATGATTGGCTAGAATCTACAGTGTATCACAGCTCAGGGAAAAAAAAGCACCAAAATAAAGCACCGAAATGTGCGCTGCTTTTCGGTCTGGTTACTACCGTTTATGTCAGAACCGGTGCCATAATTGCACCGGACACCGGTACCCATCCCTACCGCTGATTAAGAGGACCCGAGGGAAGCTCGGAAAGCTAAACAGAAGTTATTTGGAGAGGAGAGTGACTGCCGTTGGTTGAAAAGAGAGGTAAAAAAACTTCATTGGTGTGGAAACATTATGGGTTCACGGAGTCGAGACGTGGATCAAGTAGACACAGTGTGTAAACTTTGCTACGGTGTCATAGCTGCACCACAGAGCAACACTGCAAAGTTCACTAAACATAGATGTTTACATTTTTCATTTATTTCTTATATTGCAAACATTTGCACTGTTATCAGTATTTGCACACTATTTTATATTATTTTTTGACAATCTTTAAAGTCATTATTCAACACATTGTTATTGTTAAATAAATATCGTCAAATAATCGAGATCGCAATTTCAGTGAAAATAATCGTGATTATCGTTTTTGCCATAATCGAGCAGCCCTAGTTAGTGTTTATGATAATAATTAAAATATAACAGTGCTATGGGTCAGTTAATGACCCTGATGAGGATAAGTGAAGAGAACGGACAGATGAATTTGCCTTTGCCGAGGGAAGTTCTCTCCTGCTGAGAACTGAATGAGGCTGATTCCTACTTTAAATGCCTGCATATTAGAAATGAGAGCTTGCTAAGCTGGTTAGCTTAACATATCGCCAAGACTGGTAACAGCTGCTCTGGCTCAGTCCAAATGTCACAACATTTACATGAGAGAGCCTTTAAAGGTTATCATGCTATAGCTCATTTGTTTAATGCGCAATTAGAGCTTCGGTGATGCAAAGACTCCAGAAAGTAAAACAAGAGTCCAAATCTAAACATTGTTTTAACGAGCAGATATTAACGTGTGAATTCTTCCCCGTATCCTCGTGAGATTACGCCTGTGCGTATTTGTCCAGTCGGACACTGATCCAGAACGTTTTTGGTGTGCGCCCCATGTGTTTACTCTGCCTCGGCGAACGGGGATAATTAAATCCTTTCTCTCTTATTTTCCTCTCCTCTCTGCTTATTCCTCGCGACACTCCTCCTCCGCTCCTGTCTGTTCGTGTTATGCACATTGCTCCCTTTTCTTCTCACCCCAGTACTTTCTCGCGGTCCACTCCCTCCTTATTCCTCGGCTGTTTATGTGTCACAGGCAGCGGAGTGGCGTCTGCGTTGAAGTCATCACTAATTCAAAGCAAACAGCGTGCCTTTATTTTCCTCACTGATGTATTATGCATCCATTATTCCGCTAAGATATTTCTAATAAGCACACATCACACGCACACGAAGAGTTTTATTCTATTATTCTGTGCAAAATCCTCTAAACTAGACTTCAGCTGATGGTGCAAAACAATCCGCTGCACAAGCACATCAACAAGAATTTCTCCAGAGAGGAAATCTTTTGTCTCTTCTTCCACTTCTTTTGCTCTTAAACCTCACTCGGTCCGCTAGAATTTGGGAAAGCGATTACCGCTCTCAAACATATTACCTGCTGTTACTTTGTGGTGGCCCTAAGAGGGCATTTCATGTAATCTCTCCACTTTTCACCCTATTTCCCCCCTCCAGGCCCTCTCAGCAACAATGGGATCCCTTCACTCCACCGCTTCATCGACTTCATGTCGTGCATGCTGCCTAATAACAGTTATCTTAATTGAAATCAATGGAGGGATATAGAATCGACTGTTGCCGAGGGGGAGCTGGGCGGAGGTGGCTCCCTGCTCCTCTGCTGCTGCTCCCTTCACGCTCGTCCGTCTCAGAGAGATAAATGGCCCTCATAAAAACAAAATCAAATGAAATAATTGTAATTTTAATCGATGGAAATGTTGGTTGTGATACAAACAGCAGTCCTGCCTGGTTTGAAGCTTGTTTGTGCTTGTTTTTTTCTTTCGTCAGCTCTTCTGTTGTCTTTGGTAGTTGACAGAAGAGACAGACAGGAAAGATGGGAGGGAGGCGTGATGACATGTGACAAAGGTTGCATGCCAGATTGGCGGGTACACAGTATGCGCCTGAGTCATCTGAGCTGCCACGACACCATCAAACCCCGCGGTTTATAGCACTTGCTCCAGCTCCAAGAAGAATTATTCAAATGGCTCTGCAGGGTAGATGCTCCTATGTGGCATCGCTCTTATTACAGCCACCAGTAGCAGTTCTGATGCATTAATTACCGTTTAAGGTTTCATACCTCACAGATGTATACAGTACATTGAGTATCAGGCCTGGCCTTCACTCTCAGATCATATGAAATTCAGCACCATCCTCATACACATTAGGGGTGCAACGATATTCGTATCGATATTGAACCGTTCGATACAGTGCTTTCGGTTCGGTACGCATATGTATCGAACAATACAACATTTTTAATTTATTTTATCAACTTTCCTTCTGACGATGCTGTCTGTGTTGAGCGTTCAGTGGATCTGCGTTCGACTACTCCGCCTAGGCTGCACTATCGAGCGCAGATCCACTGAGCGCAGCGCAAGCTAGCAAGACAGAAGCTAAGCTCGTTGCAACATGGCTACTGCCTCAACACTACCCGAAATCGAACCTCCCCGACCCTCATTCAGATCTGGCATTTGGAACTATTTTGGTTTTCATGTGAAGTATGACCCTGAAGGTAAGCGCGTCATGGACAAAAGTAAAATAGTATGTCGGATGTGCCACGCTAGCGTGTTAGCGCAGTTTTCTCATTAACGTGTTGACGCCGTCCAGCCCCACGCACGGGGCGATCCGCGGTAGCTCGTTAACGGAGATTTGCCGTGTTGTGGCGTTAACGTCATTTCAGATTAACGCTGACAGCGCTAGTGGGAACACAACGAATATGACTGCACATTTACTCCGACATCATCCTTGTGCAAAGACAAGTGGAAGCAGACAAAAACAACAAGCACGCTACAAACTTTACCGGAGTCATTTAGACAGCCGTTAGCACAGGATTCTCCTTATGGGGACCTGATATGTTTAATATGCTGCTGAGAATATAGCCCAGAAGAAGCGTATAGTATAGCTTTTATTTTGAAAGAGCCATTTCTCTGTAATAAACTCTCTTTTCCAAAGATGAGTGATTTCTCCATCAGATAGATTTATTATTTTTATTACTTTGTTGTTTCAGCAACATTACATTTAAAAACTTTTGAGTTAAAATATATATTTATAATTTTAATAAATGACAAATTAAAAAGGCATGAACATTTTTTTTGTATCGAAAAAATATCGAACCGTGACACCAAAGTATCGAACCGAACTGTGAATTTTGTGTATCGTTGCACCCCTAATAAACATAATTATGATTGTGCTGATGCCAGACTACCGTCTCCTTAGTTTATGTGATAATTTTATGTTAAGGTTCTTGCTGTTTTTAAAAAAATCAGAGCATACACATTTAAACACCATCGTAAACTGAGTCTAGCCTCTTCTCCTGAACCTTTGCTAACTGCAGTGTTTCTCAGGGACTCTTGATTCAGTTCTGTTGGCCAACATTCAACTTTTCAGCAGGACCACTAAGATGCGACGTCGGCCGGTGGGAAATTAGAGTAGCTATAATGAATATAGAATTAAATTCTCAAATTTTAACATCCAAGGTTGTGTGTAGGACACTGCAGAGCCAATAGAGAGCCACAGTCACTGTTGCACTATAGAGGGTATTAATGACTGTGCACGGTAGCGATGTCCTGGCAGCAGGCTGGAAGCATCTGGAATGCAGACAGAGTCCTAATTACAGAGAGGAATGGAGAACTAAGCAGAGGAACCAGGCTCGCCTTCTCTTTTTGTCAGAGACAGAATGGAGCCTGATTCACACGTGTGAAATGAAGGTTAGTCCCACTCTGTTTGCTAGGACAGTGGGGTGATTTTCTTTTTTAGGGACCCAGAGTCACACTGAACAAGCTGCAGAAGCAAAAGAGAAATATATTATCTGAAGCCAGGTCTAACCCGGCTAACCTGGATGCTTTTATGAACTCCACTTTTTACAAATTCATGAGCAATGATTTGTAAATCTCATCATGTTTTATTCACAGTAGAACACAGAAAACTGAGAAAATTTACAGTTTTAAGAAAAAACAATAAGGTCATTTTAAAATTGATGGCAGCAACACGTCTCTCAAAAGTTGGAAAGAGGGCGAGAAAAGTAAGTGGTATTAAAACGAAACACCTGGAGGTATGTTTTGCATCTAATTAGCTTAACTGGTTAGATGGAAAATGTAGCCTAATTAGGTTAATTAGCAACAGGTGAGTATAGAAAGAGGATCTTAGCGAGGCAGTGTTTCTGAATCTACAAATTGTGGAAAAATTTCAGAATAATGTTCCTCTACGCACAATTCTGAAGACTTTGAAGATCTCGTTATCTGCAGTACGTAAGGCAAACATTTGAGAATCTGGGGAAATCTCAAGGGATGAGGCCAACAATCAGTAGTGGATGCCTGTGATCTTTGGGCCCTCAGCTGGCATTGCATTAAGAGCAGGAATGACTCGGTTGTTAAAATCACTGCACGGGATGAGCAGCACTTCCAGGAATTATTGTCTGTGCGCACAGTTCATCACAAATGCAAAGAAGAAGCCGAATGTGAACTTGATCCGGAAACACCACCATCTTTTTTCTCTGAGGCAAAGTGGAAAACGGTTGTGTGATCCGACGAATCTGAATTTGAAAAGTGAAAAGTACATACAGGCTTTAGAGCAACAAATTCTCCCGTCCTGGTGGAAGGCCTTGCACATTTCTGTAAGATAACGTTAAACCACACTCTGCATCTATTACAACAGCATGGCTTCATAGTAGACGAGTCCAGACCTTTCACTAGTTTGGCAGAATGAAGAAGAGGCGGGACTGCTGAGCAGAGAGAAGGAGATAGAGAAGGATAAACAACATTCCTCTCCCAGAAGTCCGGCAACTTCTCTCCTCCATTCCTGATGTTTACTTTTTTGATTATCAAATTCAAAATCTGCTATTATTTTATGTAAAATAGCATCATGTCAGAGTTTAAACGTTTGATATGTTTTCTATGTTCTATTGGGAATAAAATAGAATTCAGGTTACATTAAATGAGGGACTTTGATTTATTTCTTTGACTATGATGTTACTTAGAACTGCTCCAAAAATGTACTACTGTCCTAAAAAGGTTACTGCTACATTACACTGTAGTGGGCTTACAAAGATTACAGCCTATCAATGTATAAGGCTACAATTTAACAATGCAAAACTGATATAATTCCTATATGTTTCTTTGCTGATGATAGCAGGTTTTTACAAGTGAGAAGAGCACATGGAACAGATGGAGTAAATACTGTGGACAATCATCTGTTGGATGAACTTCTTGAACTTTTTCACATTTAGTGTTGCAGTTTGTTTAGATAGACTTGGCCTGTGTGTGTGTGTGTGTGTGTGTGTGTGTGTGTGTGTGTGTGTGTGTGTGTGTGTGTGTGTGTGTGTGTGTGTGTGTGTGTGCCTCTTTGTGTAAACAACTTCTTTGTATGCTTCATTTTACAGGCTTGATACATGCAAAGAGCACAGCTGACAGCTGTTGCTAAAGGGCCAGTGTCCTGTTTACTTAATGAATGAAATAATAGATTCCACTGGTTTACTAGAAACCTCGCTACCGCATACAAAAGAGATTATGTTAGATTAGATGCGTGTTACGTGACATCCGTCTGTTGTTATCATATTGCATCAAACTGCAGCTGCAATTTCATTAACTCTTCCACACAGACACACACATGCACATTGAAAATGTGAGTATTATTATATGAAAATCACCCCTCATGCATTTCCCCCTTCAGCGTCTGTTGCCCAGTTTAAAACCATTTTGAACTGATTTGAAAAGTAAGGCTGCAGAGGAAGTACCTCAAACCTGCATTCTTTCTGCGGGCCAGCAGGGGGCGACTCCTCTGGTTTGAGAACAGAAGCCGGTGGTACAGAAGTCCATCGTCTCCCTCAATCTATTATCTACTTGTTTCAAGTCCTGCTGAATGCAATATCATGTTCATTTTATATATTATGATCCCCATTAGTATCATGTACATATACTTGGCACAATGGCTGCGTATATATAAAGTGAGGAATCTCTCTCCCAAGATGTTTTTTCAGTGTTGAGTTAATGGTCCACATAACTGTTAGAGCACTTTCTGTCTTTCATATTTATTCATCCTAATAACACAAATATAGAAATTTTCCAGATGGCACAAAACTTAAAAAGCGTGTCATTTGAGAAATGACATCTCCACTTAGACGACCTCAGATTGGCATTCATGCGCACGTTTGCTCATTCCAGTCGTTCCAAATGAAGAAGTGTTAACAAAACCGAGCTGATCAACAGTAGCTGTCATTTCTCAGGATTCAGGTACTGGAAAAGTGGAATTATTGGGTCCTGGATCTTTGCTTGCATATGCCCGGAGCATGTTTGTCTTTCCATCTCTATGTATGCCAGCATATTTGAACACATTGTGCGCAGTGCTTGTGTGTGTGTACGCATGTTGCAGTGGTAATGAGGCATGAAATCAGACATGGCTGGTCCTGAGCAGATATGAATGGAGGCTTGGTTTTGTCACACAGGGGCTACACTGTAGGCTGTTCAAACACTAACCTCTCTGTCCCTTTGCTATGTGTCCCCCGGGGGGGTTGGGGCGCAGCGTAATGATATTTATGTGCATGAGGGGGGGTCCTTCTCCAGAACATAAACACAGAGGCCCACCCTCCTTCCTCCCCCTCTTGCCGTGGCTCTTTCCCGCCTCTCAGCATTGACAGGTGACGGTGAAGTGTGACCACCGAGGAGGAGCGGCGACTGGGGGAGGGGGAGGGGAATAATGGTTTCCACACTGGTTATGGTTACCCTGGTGACCTTCTGGCCCCTGTGGAAATAATTACTCAACACCATCATTAGGTGTGGCCTTGTGATGCAAGAATATACTTGAGTCTGCCAGTGGTGAGACTGCCCACTGGACGGTTGCCTTTTTTACCCAACCATTGCTGGGTTTCTATGGTAACGAAAGCTAAACCGCTGGGTTTAGCATATATGTGTGTGGTCTTAAGCTAATGAGCTATATGGATGGATGCAAGCAGGTTAGCAGATGTAGTTTCTCTCAACTTTGAGGCTCCATGTTTTGACCCTCTGTGGCTACTGTATTACTCAAGAAATGCAAAAGTGCTCGGATTGTTTAGTTTCTACTTTTAAAATAAAATTAATAAAAATCCGAGTTCAGCTTAAGTGCTAATACATTAAAGATATACTTACATATGTTTACATATGTGGAAGCTAAAGTCCAAAGTGGTCCCGGAGATTATTATAATATATTGTGACAAACTAAATTCATTTTACCTGACTTGCTTGCTTCCACTTAGCTTAACCTACCTCCCATCCGTCCATCCGTCTGTCTTATTCCTTCCTTCCTCGAGCCATCGTTGCAGCAGTCTAAGAAGAGCTGCCCAGACTTTATTCTCCCCAACACCTCCTCCAGCTCTTCTGGGAGGATATGACACATTCCCAAGCCAGCTGAGAAACAGGATCTTATTCTTTCAGATACTTCCCATCTTGTCCTTGTGTATTTTATTATTTATTGTTGTACAATAAGATAAAATGTCAATGACAGCCCCTCAAAACGCAGTTGTTTCTGGGGAAGCTTATGTTGCGGAGCCCCTGTCTCCATCCCAAATGATCTGAATCTGTTATAAATCTACGAAGCTTTAGCTCGATCAGTGAGCAGTGTTGTCTCCCACAAATCGTGTTCAGTGGTATTTCTTTACATTGAAAGGAGGAGTCAGATTTCAACACAATAAAACATGACGATGACTCAAATGAAATTTAATAAGTAACCAGATGTTTCTTTTATTTAATAGCATTATTACAATCAAGTAACTTTAATGAGTCGATTTGCTGCGCTGATTATGGCAGGTTCTCACGTGTTCTCGTTATAGTCATTCATTAATTATTCTTTGATGATGAATGAATTGCTAAAAACCGAAGAGAGGATGCTTCACTGTTTGAGCTGCAGATCCAAAATAATCTCTGCCAAATCCTAACAATCCTCCACATTACACTGTGGAGCTTTTTTCTTTTTTTGCAGTCCCTTGGCTGTTAGAGCTGGAGCACTATTTTCTGTCTGTTGCATCCACCCAATCATCTAAATCTGTCTGTGTGTGTTAGTGCTTTGCAAATCCATTTGAGTCTATTCCATCTGCACCGTTAATATTTATGTTGCACTGTTCACCAGCATTTCACCTTTAATTCAGTTTGATATGATACGATTCATTTCATTTTGATATAGTTTTGCATATATCAAATTAATATGTAGCTACATGGCTCCAAACCATAAGCTGTTGCCTCAAGTTGCTATGTAGCTATATATTAATTTGATATATACAGAAATAGTACAGTCTTACAATAATACAGAGAAAATCTCAAGAATCAAACGCCCCCCTATGAATAAGCACTTGGCGAAAGTCGGGAGCAAAAACTCCCTTTTAACAGGAAGAAACCTCCAGAAGAACCGGGCTCAGGGAGGGGTGGGGCCATCTGCTGTGACCAGCTGGAGGTGAGGGAGGAACACAGGACTAAAGACACACTGTGGAAGAGAGCCAGAGATTCATAATAACTAATGATTAAGTGCAGAGTGGTGTATAAACCCGATCCATCCCTGACTAATAAGCATTTCAAAAAGTAGACGTCTGTCTCCTGAATCCAAACTGGGAGCTGGTTCAGCAGATGAGGACCTGAAAGCTGAAGGCTCTGCCTCCCATCCTACTTTTAAATATCCTAGAAACCACATATAAGCCTGCAGTCCAGCAGCAAAGTGCTCTACTGGGATGATACAGTATTGTGAGGCCTTTAAGGTAAGGCGGGACCTGATGCTTTAGGAGCCGATGAGGAGCAGCCAAAAGCTTGCTTGTGTGGATGGATGATGTCATTCCAGAAAAGACTTGATAAACATCAACAAATAAGATTCTGGTCAGCAGCGCTGTCAGTCAAGAAGAAAATGAATCAGCAGTTTTGCTGTTACAATCCAGAAAGCTAATTGAAGATTAATTTGACGTAATCCAAATGCAGACTCACATCCTGCGACGTTATTCATTTTCTTGACAAAAGCTACACAGACACACACAGACACACATGCACAAACATAATTTCCTGTCTCCCCTCAATAGCAATCTTCTGACTCTCGGGTCATGAGAGGAAATTGAACTGGCTCTTGGTAGTTCGGCCCTCGTTCCTCGCGTCCAAACAAAGTAACCTTTTGGCTTTTTTCAAAGCAAGAGAATGATTGACTTGACATCCTGCTGGTGGAATTTAAAGTCAAATTTAAGAGGATTAATAATCCAGATGTTTGTATGTAAGTGCAGCCGCTTAAATAAGTTGGAATTATTTGCACAGTACACATAAGAAAGGACCGCTGACCCTCTGCATGTTTCCAAACTATAAGAGTAACAGAGAATATCTGCAAAGGTTCAACTGGCTTGCATTACAATGCAGTGCGTAGGTTGATGCACCACTAAAAATAGTACTGTCATCTTACATGTGCATTATTAATAAAGCCATAGAACTATTTTGTATTTTGCAAACTTGAGCCCTAGAAACACTTTAAACAGTCCTGTATTAGGACGCTCGATGGCACGTTGACCTTCTTGATCTGTTCTGGGTTCCTTAAATTAGCAGTGACAAAAAATGCCAGAAAACACTGAATTCTTTGTGTGGTTTTGTTAGTTTGAACGACTCCTAGTAAGTCAAATCAAATCAAATCAAATCACTTTTTATTGTCACATCACATGTGCAGGCACACTGGCACAGCACATGCGAGTGAAATTCTTGTGTGCGAGCCCCACAAGCAACAGAGATGTGCAAACACAACAACACAAACGAGCAAAATACAAGAATGGCCAACCTGAAACTAATAAATATATGTACAATATATAATAGTGTATGCATTTCTGGATGTGTATACTAAATATTTTCCTACGTGTGTGTGTGTGTGTGTGTGTGTGTGTGTGTGTGTGTGTATACACATTTTTACAAATTAAATAGTAAAAAAATAAAATAAAATAATAATAATAATAATAAAATATATAAAATATACAGAGTTGAATATGTGCAAAACAAGTGGCATTTATATACAGTGTGGAGTGCATAATGTTAAAGTTCCAGTAGTGAAGCTGAGGTGTCTATGACGTGTTCAGCAGTCTGATGGCCTGATGGAAGAAGCTGTCTCTCAGTCTGCTGGTACGGGACCGGATGCTGCAGAACCTCCTTCCTGATGGAAGCAGTCTGAACAGTTTATGGCTGGGGTGACTGGAGTCCTTGATGATCCTCCCCGCTTTCCTCAGGCACCGCTTCCTGTAGATGTCTTGGAGGGAGGGAAGCTCACCTCCAATTATCCGTTCAGAGCACCGCACTACTCGCTGGAGAGCTTTGCAGTTGTAGGCGGTGCTGTTGCCATACCAGGTGGTGATGCATCCAGTGAGGATGCTCTCAATGGCACAGTGATAGAAGGTCCTGAGGATGCGGGGGCTCATGCCGAATCTTTTCAGTCTCCTGAGAAAGAAGAGGCACTGCTGCGCCTTCTTCACTGTTTTGTTTGTGTGTACTGACCACGTAAGATCCTCAGCCAGATGTACACCAAGGAACCGGAAGCTGCTCACTCTCTCCACAGCAGCGCCGCTGATGGTGATGGGGGTGTGTACTTCTCTGCACCTCCGGAAGTCCACTATCAACTCCTTTGTCTTTGCGACGTTGAGGGTGAGATGGTTGTCTTGACACCAGTGGGTCAGGGCGCTGACCTCCTCCCTGTAGGCCGTCTCATCACCGTTGGTGATAAGACCCACCACTGTAGTGTCGTCCGCAAACTTCACAATGATGTTGGAGCTGTTAGTGGCTGTGCAGTCGTAGGTGTAGAGTGAGTACAGGAGAGGGCTCAGTACACACCCCTGTGGAGCACCAGTGTTCAGTGTGATGGGGGATGAGGTGATGCTGCCCAGTCTGACCACCTGGCGTCTGTCAGACAGGAAGCTAAGGATCCAGCTGCAGAGGGAGCTGCTCAGTCCTAGATCCTGCAGTTTCCTGTCCAGCTTCGAGGGAACGATGGTATTGAATGCTGAGCTGTAATCTACAAACAGCATTCTCACATACGTGTGTCTCTTCTCCAGGTGTGACAGGGCAGTGTGTAGTGTCAGGGCTATGGCATCATCAGTGGACCTGTTGTGGCGGTATGCAAACTGTAGAGGGTCCAGTGAGTTGGGTAGTGCAGAGCAGATGAAGTCCCTGACCAGCTTCTCGAAGCATTTGCTCACGATGGGGGTCAGGGCTACAGGTCGCCAGTCGTTCAATGAGGAGATGGTGGAGGATTTGGGTACAGGGACGATGGTGGCCATTTTGAAGCAGGCTGGGACTACAGACAGAGAGAGGGAAAGGTTGAAGATGTGCGTGAACACTCCAGCCAGCTGAGCCGCGCATGACCTGAGGACGCGGCCAGGAATCCCGTCCGGACCAGTAGCTTTGCGTGCGTGTAAGTAGCATATTGCTCATGTTATTGGAGCACCTCTCTGGCTACATTCTCCCTTGGGGGGAATCCAGACTCCACTTTTACAACTACTGGCCTAGAAAAGTCACACCGGGTCTAAAATTAATTATAACACTGGAAGTCAGCTCGCAGTCTGGGCTGTCCGTGTCTGCGTGTGTAGCAGCAATTGTGCAATAGCAATGTTTTGCATGTGTGTTTAAGGTTGACCTGTCTGTCGGGACCTTGTGTTTGTAAGTGTGTGTGCGGCCTAAACAGCCTCCCTGTAGCTGTGTGCTCGCAGCTGGTGAATGGGGCCTTGGCCATGAGACCCAGCCGCCGCTCACCATCTGCCAGTGTCCTTGGAGCTCCGAGGAGTTCAGACAGAGTGTCGCGCACAAACAACAGAAGCCCAGAGAAACACGGTAGCGGGCGCGCGCAGATCATATACCAGCATGCACTGATACGTGTAAACACGCTCATCTCGCCGTCACCTCCTGTTCATCGACATGCGGCGACTGTTGAGAGGCATGGGACGGAGCCGGTGACTGAACAGCCTCGATAGCCTAATGACAGGTTAAAATGGAGAACAACAGCGAGGATGACGATGGTGAGGGTGGTAATCGCACCATCCGTTTCAAAGACTCACTTTCTCCTGAAGTTCACATGATATTATGAGGCTGGCTTCATGTCAGAAGAAGAAAAACACTCATCCTGACTGTGGAACTTACGGAGACTGCGTCTTAAATGCAGGCGACACATTTAGCACAGCGGCCTGATGTAACGGGAAACTCCTCTGCTCATTGTTGAATAGCTGGAAATGTTAGAGGCTTTGTAGCGCTTCAAGCAAATGGCGAGGGGAGAAAACAATCCACTTCCTGCCACTGGGGAGACAAAAAGAGACGAGCTTTTAATTACTGACTTGTTTACTGTTGTCATTTTTATCACCTAAATATGTCCCCGAGGGGTTGTCCGCCTCTCTCTGTGGCTCTCGCGCTGACTTAATCTGTCATTACAGACCACTCAACAAGGCTGGGCACTGCAACTGGGCCGGCAGCAGCACACACACACACACACACACACGACTCGGGTTGTGTTATTCAGTCTAGGTTGCTACAGACATGTTTCTGCTAGAAAAAAGTGACAAATATGCAGTTAGATCTGGTGAGCATTGAAGATGGCAGGCTGGAGGACCATCTGCACTGGTGCCCATATTCCTTATGTTCCGTCACCACTCTGGAAAAGTTTGTCGCTGTCTTGAGCACCAAAAAAACTGCCAACCACCTGCAGTAGCGGTGACTCATGGATGTATTTTTGATATGCAGACTTGTTTATGAAGACATGCTCCATGTAAATGCATTCAGCCTTTAAATGTGTTTATATTAAGGTCACAAATGATAGCATGTAAATGTTGGCTATGTGCACTGAAGACTGATTCAGTTTGGCACTGATTGGATTTGTCAGGTGTGTAAAGTAGAACTCATAATACACATTTAGTTTGCCTTACATAGCACCAGGCTACTCTTTTTTTCCATCCCAGGAAACCCTCAGTCCAATTTAAAGCCTCTATTACATTCGTTGACTTTATGTTCGTGGCGGCTGCTGGATTTTGCTTTTTTAGCCTTTCAGATGCCTGTCCACATTCACATAATCAAATCACCACCCCTGGAGGTAGATACAGCAGTGAGGCCATTTTCAGCCTGCTGTCCTTATTTCCTTTGCTCCCTGATGTCCTGGAGGCAGGTGATAGGCAGAGAGAGAGAGAGAGAGAGAGAGAGAGTATCAGTTCCTCCAGAGTATCAGGCTGGAGGAACTGATGGATTATGTTCAGGTTTGTACGATCAACGTGCTCATGTTTGGCACTTCTAAATTTATACTCTGGAAGCAATTTGAGGCCCACAGCAAGAGTTTTCGTAGCGATCAGAGATGTTCTGGAGTGACAAAACATGTTCTTGGTCCCTGTTGATCTGCACTGTTCTTTTGTGGTTGCACCTCTTCCTCCCATTGAAGTGGAACAAACCGACCACTAAGAGGTTTGTAGCTTTTAAGCAGAGTAGGCAGCGCCACCGGAGATATGCGGTTATTAATGAGGACTGTTGATTGTTTTACACACCACCGGTCCCACGGCAAGAGTTTGGCTGCTTATGTTGTTAAACTGTGACTCGTTAGGAGCTCAGAGGCTGCGGAGATGGAGCCCGAGTCACAGCTGTTGAAAGAGCTCTACTCTGTAACCGATGCTGTGTCTCAGATTCACACCTTCCACCCAAGTGCACTATGGATTTCATGGGAGAGCGAGTGCATAAATTCAGCCTCATTATGCAGTTGTTTTTACTAATCACTGCCTAAGGTGCTGCACAGTCACTGACTGTGAATGTGTGCGCCAGATAATTCATTAGAGCCCGTGGCATTGTTAAATGAAGACAGAAAGTCGCAGCTTATTTGTGTTTGTCATCCCTCACAGCTTTGCATCTATTAGCACGTCATGTGAACATTGTGCCATATAAGCAGATTATTAGCGATAGGGATCTTCTGATCTTTGGCTACAGTCCATGTGTTGTAACATAGTTGCAAAAGCATGTGAACATATTTCACACTACTCAAACATAGCGATTACCATTATGGTGGGTTTGCACATCAAATAACCAGGCTTACCTGCAGCATTTGCACAGCAAAATGGAAACTTTACCAGATGAAAATCCATTAAAGTTTGTGTACAAACCTAAAAATGGAGTTTCAGAATCTGCCCTTCTCAGCCCTGCGACATGCAGTATGGTGCATTAGCATTGTATACATGTTGGCTTGTTAGACAGCGGTGCCAGCCTCACAGCTGCCTCAGTGACTGTGTGTGTTTGATAATTTATCAGAGCCTGTGCTGTGAAATGAATGCAGGGCAGACCAGAGGTGGCTTGGCTCTGCAGTCGCTCTGCAGTGAGTGACTCAGCTGGACCAGGAAGACGATGTGTGTATATAATATAATATATATAATATCTATGTTGTTGTTGGAAGCTCTCTTTAATATCTATTTTGCTCTCACATTTCTTTATATTTTTTCTCCTGCTTATAGACAGCAACTGAAACAATCCTCTAACGCCTACGCTGAGCTCTTCCACCACTGGCAGTTTTACACCCATCTTCTCTCACAGCCTCCCCTTGTCTTCACGATGACTAGGCGCGAATGCTGAATTGCCGTATGGTCGGGACACCTGTGATGTGCTATAATGTGAGCGACCAGAGCCGATGGTTCAGCCATGCTGCAAGTGATTCTCAGTAGTGGTAAAATGCTGAACTCATCCACAGCAGTAGCAGACAGAGGTCACTGCTTCTTCTGAGGTTCAAACTTTTGGCCTTCAGTTGCACATTAGTTCTTTCTTACAGTAGAGTAAGCCACTGAGAGGTCGCACACAAACAACGCACAATGCACTATTCCTCACTAAATAATACAGCAGGAGAGATCCTGGAGGGTAACGTGAGAGGACAGAGTACACAAGTAAGTGACGGAGAGGACCCATGAGAAGAGTGGATGAGAGTGGAGAGGAAGAGTATGATTGCAGAGGAGGGGTGAAAGAGGAGAAAGAGGTCTTTCTCCTTTGAGCGGATGCTGTTAAAAGAATAGACGTTCTTTGTCATTTGTGCGCCGGTGTGACGCAGGTTTGCTTCTGGTCCGCTCCCATGTGGTGCTGGTGTCATATCAATTATATGTCTCTCCGTCAATGTGTCTCAGGCCTGTTGCGAGATGGGCGCCTCTGTGTGCGTCCGAGTGAGAGGTTAGGTTCCTGAGCTTTAGTGTGTCTGTTGAGGAAAAGCTGCAATGTGATTCCCAGACTCGGGTTGCACACGATGTGATGTGTGTGTGTGTGTGAGTACGTGGCTTTGTGTGCATGTGTGCTGTCATCCTCTGCAAGTGTGTGAGTCTGCAGAGGATGAGAGTGTGAGTTTGCTATCAGAAACACACACACGCACGTCAGGTATTCACATCTTGTGGGGACATGTCATTGCCATAATGCTTCCCCTAGCCCCTTACCCTGACGCTAACCATGAAAAATGAATGCCTAACCCTAACCTAATTGTAACCCTGTCACTAAAACCACATTTTCAGTCTCAAACTTGGGAGAAACAGGATTTTGGTCCCCACAAGTGTAGCAAACTTCCAATGTTTGGTCCCCACAACAATATGAATACACGCGCTCACACACACAGATTGTAAGGGTCACACACTTTTACCTCCATATGTACGTTCCTTTGCATTTAGGTTGCTTTAGGGTGAAGTCGCTGGTCCGTGAAACAGGAAAACCTGGTACTTCCAGAAGATTCCTGGCCTGATGCTCTTTAATAGCACATAGCTTGTTATTCTAGCCTCTGGGCTGGACTTTTGCAGGTTCATGTATCCATGCTTGCTTTCTTGTTTATGAATTTGTAGAAAGTCAAGTGCACCACATTACACGTGTCATAGTTGCAGCCCGTTCTCACTCCCGAGGTGTAATATAGAGTCAAGTCCCGAGGTGTTCCTGAGGAACGTGAAAGGTAACCTTCCGCGTTCTTATGCTACGCGCCGGTTATGGGTTATTAATACATGTTCCAGCCATGTATTCCAGTCCAAAACCTCACCTTATCCCTAACCTTAACCACAACTTTAATAACGTTAGAGGTGTTTTCCAAAACAAACGCACATGTGTAGATTCATTCCAAACGGTTCTCATGTTTCCTCATTTTTCCGATCTTGTAATCTAGGGACGTGTTGGGCGTCTGGAAGCATAACATACCAACGATTTGTCACCTAGAGTAAAATGTTACGCTTTGGGAGTGAGAACATGTTGCATAGTTCAGATGCGCTGAAAAAATCTCAGCTGTTTATGTAATCATATCCAACAAAATATATACTTAATGGTTAGATTGTGAAAATCCAACTTTATCCGAACATTTTCAAGCTTGATTCATTAAAACTGCCCAAAGTACCTGCTGCAGTCTACTGGACTTGGAGCAGATTTTAGGAGAACAGCAGCACCTGTTTCCCTGTTTGGCTGTAAATGGGTTGGGATATATAGAAGCCATATAGAAGGGACTCTTGGATTTAAGACTGGGTGTTCCCCAGCCACTATTTCCAGCAGCTGCTAACACTGACTAGAGATGTTGTCTGACAGTCAAATCCTCCTCCAGAGTGGGAGGTGTCATTTTAAAGACCCATGGGATGCCCTTGCCTATTTGTCTAATGAAGGTTCCCGAGGTAGTCCAAAAGCAGCTCTTTGTGTGCAGGTGTTTGCGTGTTTATAATAAAAAATCTGATGTGAGAGTTCACAGAGGAGAGGACCCAAATGCAAATCACCAGAGATAATTTAAAAAATGAGCACGAGTGGTCAGTCCGGCAAAACAAACACGACACAAAGCAATACATTTACAGAAGTGATGGCAGGAACAAGGACCCAGTCCACCTGAGCGCATGCTGGAATATCCGAGCTACAAACCAGAAAATATGGGATTGCAAACTATGAGTAACAGAAATGAGGCAACTGAAGGGTGAGCAGCTCGAGGCTGGATCACATCCAGCGCTGCAGCAGTTTTTAGACTCCACTGTGGAAGTTCACTTCTGACCACGTCCATGTGTGCAGCTGGAACTCCTCCCCTTTATCAAAGTGACCCACTGACTTGTTTTTCATTAGTGGAAGGAACCAAAACTGTTTGCTTTCTAGAAGCGTATAAAAGTGTTCCCAAGAGTTTGATCCTGTAGACACGGCATGAGAAAGTAGTGCCAACCAGAGATGGGCAGTAACGTGTTACTTGTAATGCGTTACTGTAATCCGATTACTTTTTTCAAGTAACGAGTAAAGTAAGGGATTACTATTGCAAAAACGGTAATTAGATTACCGTTACTTTCCCGTAGGAACGCTGCGTTACTGCGTTACTAAAACCGTGATTTTTTTTGCGAGAATGTCTCATGACAGTGACGTAAGCAAGTGCGACGTTCGTGACAACAGCTGTGTGCAGATCAACAGTGGATCATATATCGAGTGCAGAGAGAGTATGAGCGTGCAGCGTTTAAAGCCTGGAAGTACTGACCTTACTTTGAGTTTGATTCCATAAAAAGTGACAAAAACATTAGTGCCCGCTGTGCGTGGGAAGAAAACTTCTTTTTACAGAGAAAAAAACCCCTAAACTTCCAACAAGCACCGAGTAGCTACGACGTAATGGGAAACTCACAGAGAAACTCGCGGATTCTTCCACTGACCGCGGCACACCTGCACCAGCGTAAACCTCCGCCTACCCCACTCCTGCTTTACAGGTGAAAATAGAGCAACAGGACCGCTGAGTCTTTGACTTTATTTATGTTCTGCTGTGTTTTACTTGCATCTATTTGAAAGACTGAGTGTAAACACAAAAAATATTTTATTTTATGTGCTGGAATGTGCAGAAAATAGGTTTAAATGTTAAACTAATTTCTTCCAGTCAGAGAATGTTGCATATAATTAAATGTTTTGCTTGATGCATAAAGTTAAAAGATTAAAACTAATAAAACAAGTTAAAAAAAAGAGACTTTTCCATCTGATTACATTTTGTATGATGGATTATGCAGAAAAAGTAGAATTGGGCTGAAAGATCTATCACTTTATCACCTCTTCAGGTTGTAAATTGTGTTTTTAAAAAGTAACTAAGTAACTAATTACTTTTGAAAATAAGTAATCAGTAAAGTAACAGGATTACTTTTTTGGGGAAGTAATCAGTAATTAGTTACTGATTACTTTTTTCAAGTAACTTGACCAACACTGGTGCCAATAATGCCGTGTCATCTCAGTTCATTGTGACACCAAATGGTGTTTTTGTCCTCAGCAGACACAACACACAAAACCTCCAACAATAAAGAAGCAAAACCAGCTCCCAGGTGACCTGTTTTAGTTGTTTTTTTATTTGTGGGAGACAATTTTAGAAAAAAAAAAAATAGGCTAAGTTGGAAGCCAACACATCCTCATCACAGAGACAGAAACAGGCAGGTTTGGAGTGAAGCTGCACACAGAAACAGATGCACCATGTGATACTAATACACAGTGTCATGATAGGAAATCAGATAATAGCGTCCATGATAATAAAAAAACTACATGAATAAAATATTGGAAATTCAAGAAAAGAAACAAACATCTGAGATGCAAAAATGCTTTTTTTAAAAAGCAAAAAGAATACAGATATTTGCTAAAGTACTGACAAGAACCCTAAAAATGAAACAAGAATCAAGTGTAAGTCACAATAAGGACACGAAGCACAAGATAAATTAAGATGAGGGGAAAGAAAATGACTTAAAATAATAAAGAAGAGAGGCTGAGATGGTAATGAGATACAGGAAGCTCTGTGAAGCATGGTTTCACTGAAACCGTCAGCCATGGCAACCAGGAAGCAACGTTTGCTGGTAACTATGTGTGTCACACCGACATATGCGCACACCTTATGAGAACACACAACCATGCACAGAGCGCACAGATGGGATGAAAGACAAAACACACACACTTGGCTTCTACAGACCTGCACACATAAACATGCAGGCACGGTTCAACGGAGCCGACCCTCCCTGGACACAACTGATAATTAAATTACACGTCTTAATGTGAGGTGTGGTGATGTCAGTGGTGGCCTTTGTGGCATTTGCACACAAGTGCTTTATTTCTGGTTATTGTGTGGAGGATATAATGCGTCACAGCCTCGTTGAGATTCTGGTTTAAAGCTAAAAGATTTATTCAATTAATGTATTATCTGATCTCATTCCTGAAACAACGTTACTATTTCTTGGTTTGCAGTCTCACCCTCATCATATACACGCTGATGCTAATAAGTGAAATGAGTTGGTGTCTCTTGTCTGTGTTCGTGCACTTCGCTAATACGCTACACGCTGAATGCGTTGCACAGAGCTGCATGTTAACTAAAAGCGAGACGAGAGTATAGATTTAGTTTTGGTGCTGAGGCTAAAGGTTTCGTGTCGCTCCCCGTGAAGCATAATTTAAACCCGGCTAAACTGAGAGAGGAGCGAGATCGATGCGGCCCCCACGGGGAACCTTGAAGAATCAGAGCCCACAGGTCGATGCCGGGTGGTGCCGGGGCGTGACATGCGCCGGCAGCCGCAGCCGGTGGTGGTGGCAGCAAGCTGAGCAGCATCTTTTTCCTCTTTTATTCTTTCAGCATGTGACCTGACAGCAGTACTAGGAAGAGAGGCTTGTCTCATAAATAATACCTTAACAGGGAAAGCATCTAATATTAGATTTAATAAGAGCTGCTCATATTTAAATGCACTCACTTGACTGACGCCGCGATTACATTTGCGCAGTCAAAAAAGGGCCTCCATTAAATATCTTCCACTTGCCTAATGCAATATTTATAAAGGTAAAAATAAAACGAGTCATTTCCTGACCTAAATTATGCATTAAAACGTCTTAGTGCAAAAGTTAGTAATATTCCAAAACTGCTACTTAATGAAGACACAAAGTCCCGGCCTCCACCGCAGTATAAATAACGATATAAGTGCTGAAAAATAATACGAGTTTCTCTCCCCATTCTTAGTTAACGATATATCTGCCACAAATATTTAAGGCTGTGGGATAAAATGCCTCCAAGTTTAGAGGGTCATGTTGTTTTTAAAGGTACAGGCAGTTGTTTTTTGAGGTTCTTTAATAGAATAGAAGAACTGGACTTCCAACAAGTTGGTGCCTTCCCATAAACTTAATTAATCGGTTTAAAGTACTCAGTGCTGGTTTGTGGAATTCACAGTTCTGACCCGCCGTCTTTAATGCAGTGGCCAAAGTGGACTTGCTGTTCTGCTCGATGCTGTTTTGTGTATGTGGTTAGAGATCAGCCCATGCGTTGTATGACAAAGGAAGAGAGGAGAACCCATAGCTCTTTGCATGCCATTAAGGCAAATTTGTATTTGTGTCTGTACTTTCAGACTCAAATAATCAAGGCTCAAGGGTCCCTTCACCAAAGAAAAGAGATAACACGACCTGGATGAAATGTTATCGTCTGTCTCCTCATCTCAAGGTTCATCTAACACATGAAAACATGCATAAACATGCTTTTTCATTCCTGATATTGTTGCAGGTAGTTATTGTCATCAAGCAGGCTAAACAGCAGCAGTTATAACAGTTAGAAGCTAACTTTATGTCGGCTACGCTTCAGCGTCCCAAAATCACGCTTTCCCTCCGATAAACAGTTTGATTGCATTTTCACATCATATGAGAGTTTATTCACAAAGCGTTCAAGTTCAACAATGTTGCCTTCACTTCAAAGACAGTTTCACTAACACCAGGAAGTGCACGCTGACACAAAAGTTCAGGAAATATCCTCAACAACTCCCCTCAGTGTGGCTGTCATCAGTTACAAATAAACATGGACACCAGCAGACTGACAGCTTACACTCACTACAGACCAACGGCGGCCACAGTTTTTTGTCCTACGGCGGCAGCCGTAGCTAGGATTATGCACCTGATTTGGTAAAGAAACAGAACTGTCTGCAGTTGGAATATATTGAGCCATTTGTCTGACTCTGGACTGCTGTGCACTGATCGAATGGCTGTTTAGATTATGGTAACAAATTTCTTCTAATTAGCTTTGCAAAGCGTTACGTTCAAGAGCCTCAAAGTTTTCTCCGTACATCAGTGTCTCTGTTGCATCACTCAGGCCGACACAGAGTGGGATAAAATATTTACTCGTCTCTACTTTTCTCTTTTCAGTTCTCTCATGCTTTGCTGTTGGTCCAACCAATTACTCATTCATGCCAGTGATCATTTTCCCAGCCCTCCACCATCTAATCCCTAATGACAACACTGCCAGTTTATCTCCTACCAACACTAAACCCTCCTCGGCTCCTAAAATGTGGCTGAAACATGAAATAGAATAGCTAATCAAGCTACATAACACCAGATTATAGTAACATATCCATTCTTTAAATATACTTAATACTTAATATATTTGTGAAAGTGAAACATGGAAATATTATAAAACCTTTTTGGTCTCAAAGGAAGACACGTTGTGTTCTAACTGTGGATGCAAAATATTCATGCTGAGGAATCTTTTCTCACACATAAAGTGTGTGCATGCATGTTTGTGCATGTGTGCATATCCATCTGTGAGTCTTTTGCCAATAAGCAGGGGGTGCAGCGCTCAGCTACAGGGAGGCGAGTGAATATTTGGCTCCTCATTTGGGATTGGATGATTTTATGTCACTTGCAACAGCAAAGGATTAATAGGTGCACTCGTCCGTTCCATGCAGTGCTCCTCTAACCAAGTGAGACCAATAATGCATTGCAACTAAAGAGACATTTTATACATCTAAATAAAAAGGTGTGTGTGTGTGTGTGTATTACCTGATGACTTTGCTTCTTATACCTGCTCCCCTTTATCTTTGATTTCCAGCAACTTCTAAGAAAATGTCTGAATTTGTTAAATTCGACTCTCTGCTGCGTTCTGTTTGTAAGATGAACCATTGAGCTTATCTCAAGTTATTTGCTAGAAACTGCTGGCTGTGATTTTATGTTGGCAGTTTGTAAAAGCTGCAGTATCTAACCTTTACAAATTAGCACTTGTGATTTGTAATACCAAAAAAATAAGATGTTATTTGCGAGTTGGACGTCGATTCTCAGTGTGATTGACGGCAACAGGAACTTGTTCACGCAGTCTTAATTTTGTCCGTGACCGTCTTGGATGGTCAGCATCAGAAGTAACAGATAATAAAATAGTAGAATTGCTGAGCCAAACTGAAACAATTTGATAATTCGATCTCAACCTGCTTCTACGAGCACCGGCCTTCACCTTCCGGAGCAGAGGCTACACAGATGTCTTACTTAGATTCTTACGGCCCCGTGCAATAGTCTTCATATACTCTCATATTCTCTGTAGGGCTGCGTGCATAGATGCATCGCACCATATTTCCTTCTCTGAAAAACTGAACAGCAATTCTAGCGGAGATAAAGTATTTGCTGTTGCTTTATTCTCTTTGTGGTAGTTTCCATCATGATCACCAAACTCTGTAAAGTTTGTGACTTTTTGGTAGCTTGTAACTTTCTCCCATGGGCGAAAATGGGTGGAAATGGACAGGCTAAGCTTCATTTAAATATAATACATCTTTAAAAAGCCTCCCCTTCACCTGCACGTGTGTCAGGGTAAAACCCAGAAAGGTTCGTGCCCTGCAGACACAGTCAGAAGATGGGAAATTGTCTCAAGATGTGGGACAGGGAGACAAAAGAGAGGGACATTATGTCGCCCTAGTTTTGCACGATTCGTTTATGGGATTTATGTGTTGTGCTCAAAATGCAGTTGAAGCAGCTGACTGAGAGATGACAGTTTAAAGTGCCTTTGTTTGGCTTGATAATGATGGTGGGGAGACTGGCGAGATTACCCAAATTACAGACATCTGTCTCTGGGCTTTAATCACTCTTTGAAACCACTGTCAGTTTTCATTTAAATGCCTTTTCGATTCATTAGTATATCCAGCAACAAAACAGCTCTGGCCGCTCTGTTCATAGATATTTTTTCACAGAATAATTTTCCAGAGAGAAGCGTATTCGGCAAAAAAAAGCAGCAGGTATTTCAAAGCAAACAATGGCCGACCACACGGAGCCACGAGTCAAGTGCTTTTGAACCCTCTTGTTGCCATGCAGTTTCACATGCTGCTTCATAGAGGCACTTTGAATGGCCTGACAAAGTGGGCACCGGTGCAAAAAACAGATTTTGTATTCAGCTGCGGGTGTTTGTGCTCGCAGAACGCAATTTGATACACGCGGTCTCGAGTGTCAAGCTAAAGATCGGCCGGCGGGGCTGCTTTTTCAAACATGTTGATTCCAGTTTGTGTGCTGGAGTCGTCGCTGTGGTCCTTGCAGTTCATGCATTGTTGCGTGTAATCAGAACCCGTGTGGGTTCGGTCAGCACGTATGTGAGAAAGAAGCGACTGCCATATGAGAAGGAAACCAGTGAGTGTGATTCTTTTTGCATGGTATTGCCAAAGGATTTGATTACTCTGCTGCCGATGTCTTATTTGATCAAAAAAGACGTCAGCTGATGTTGCACATTATTTACCTCAGGCCGGGTTAAGCTTGGGTTTTGTAGGTGAAGGCCTTAGCTGTTAGGGCTTTTTAACATTTGATGATGCATTCCTGCTGTTGCACAGACACAGATAAGAAATGTCTCACAGCAGGCTGACGTGTGCTGATATTAAGTGTGCGCTCTTGTGTATTTTATTGTTCCAGATTAGACCTAAACCCCGGTTGGAGTTGTAGATAAAACAGGCAGCTGGCTCAGCTTTCAGGTTTGTCCCCAAAATTAATTCAAAATCATTTGCTTAAATATAAAATGATAACAATAATTTGATAACTGGTAGTAGCAGCTGGTGTGATATCCCATGTACATATGTACCTTTAGGATCAAAGCTCATTCATGAAATGTGACCTGAGCGTGGTCCAGCAGACCTGAGGTTGGAGACAACCAGAGATGTGAAACGTGGCTCTGGATGCTTTGATTGCCAGTAACTGCAGGATTATACTGTAAGTGTTTAGATTTTCATCAGCTGTGATTTAAAGAAGACTTGCTGATATCTGCCCTTTCCTTGATGACAGAATGAGGATTTCTTGCCTTCTAATTGGCTCGAGCCTCCTTTTGTTTCTCCTTGTTTTAAACCTGGAGCAGGCAGCAGCTCTAAAAGAGCATCAGTGGCGATTATATGTGGCCGGCACGATTATTAAAACCAAGAACTGTTATCAAGTGATCGATGCAGAGTTTTTCATCTTCTGAAAGTATCCTCTTAAAGTCCGGGATGCGTGCATCTATGTGTGTGTATGTGTGTGTGCATGCTCCTCCTTAAGGAGATTGGTTCAATAATACCAGACTTGAGCATGAGTCATATCTAGTAGGATATTGAGTAGAGACTTGCAGAGAACAATAAACAAATCTATTTATCACAAGGGTAACCAAGATGATGACGACAGCATGGTCTGATCTGGAAGTTTCCACGAGCCCCGTCTGTTTCTGTGGTCACTCCTGGATTTGGTGCGTAAAGATAAACTGGAGATCCATCTTTGTTACTGCCCCGTTTTATTGTTGCAACCCTGTTTCTTAAATATTACACGCTTACATAATATAAACAGGATTCTCAGTTGCACAATGATCACAGTGCACCAACACTTTTGAATTAACTGAATCAGCACTGCAGGAGGATGGTCGGGGCGCGTTTAGCAGATTGCACTTTTACAGAAATGCTAACATCTTGCCTGCATTCTTTCCCTAACCTTCCCCAAGTGTTGGCACTCGCAGCACAAACAGTATGGACATAACAAATTATTGTAAATGTATGTATGCTGATCTAAAAGTGAGAAGCAGTTCCCTTCAAAACATACTGGAGTTGAAAATTGCTCGGACACAGCGTGGCCTTCTCATTAGACTTGGTACTCTGTAGTCATACCTCAGCAGTGCACTGTGTGTAGATCACTGCTGGAAATGCTGTGAACACAGAGGGAGAGCCGTGATATGAAAATCGTGCTTTTTTAAAAATCCTCTGTGTTTATCCTCCGTAGAGTCTTTGCAGTCCTTAACAGGGAGCTAAACGGCACATTTAAAGAGCGATCTGCTGCTCTGAATATACCGTAAACTAGCCCAAACCCGACACTTAATGAGGTTTCGCCTACAGCAGGGTTAGTTAGCCCAAAACCGCCAAATAACTGAAATGTTACTATTCTGATGGCAACGTAGCTTATGTGCAAGTTTAAAGCGAAGCTCTTACGCATGTTCTGTACAGGTGAAGTGTGTGCAGAGCTCCTGTTCGAGAGATTTAGCGAACATTACCTCATTTATTCTCCTTGATCCGTGAACCTGAAGTGAATCATTGTTTTGAACCACTTTGTGGATCATCACTCCTACGGATTCGGTCGCCCGTAGACAGCTGGAGATGGACTGCATGAAAAGCAAAAAGCAAACGATAGAAGAAGTGACATGTGTGGGGTTTGTTACTGAAGTTCAAGCTCTCTAATCCCAAACACAAACCACCACGTCCTTAGCTTTAAATATTCTCACACACAGAGAAGCTTCTCAAACACGAGACTTCCAAGGAAAAAAGTCTACTACAATTAGACTGTAATTAATACGTTTCGTGTGTTTGAGAAATAGCTGCGATGTATGTGAAGGTTTCCTTTGCAGCTTTCTGAATAATTAAGTGTGAGCACTGAGGGAGGTGAACTCCTTTGTGTCTGCGAATCGTATTTTATTGTGATAAGCACGGCTGCCTGTCACATGCGTGACCTGATATCATCGTCCCCGAGGTAGCACGACCGTCAGATATCGACACAACAAAGCATGAAATATCACATGAAAACACACTCGCCACCGTTGAGCAAGTTTCTAGGAAGAAACGATCTATTTCTCATTAAAGTAATGAAATCATGCAGAAGTAGTAAACAAAGTTACGTTTCCACAAGCGACCTGCGTACAGAGGAGAAGAGAAAAAACCAGGTGAAGCAGTTCACCTCACAAACAATAGTTACAATGTTACTTTGTTACTAAATGTTACTTTACAGCAGGGGTGTCCAACTCCAGGCCTCGAGGGCCGGTGTCCTGCAGGTTTTAGATCTCACCCTGGGTCAGCACACCTGAATCACATGATTAGTTCATTACCAGGCCTCTGGAGAACTTCAGGACACGTTGAGGAGGTCAATTAGCATTTAAATCAGCTGTGTTGGATCAAGGACACATCTAAAACCTGCAGGACACCGGCCCTCGAGGCCTGGAGTTGGACACTCCTGCTTTACAGAGTGAAAAAGCGTAACTTGGGATTGATAGTGTTGATAAAAGTTAACATGTTTTTGGGGGTAATTACTTTGGACCACAAAGGTTCCTCATCAGCGAAAGGGAGATGGCCAAAGGGTGCTCTGATGGAGGTCTGGTGATTGGGAACACACCAGTGAATGTGGTGAGCTCACCCTCATGTTCAGAAAACCAGTTTGAAATGATTTGAGCTTTCATACCTGCAGTGTTATCCTGCTGGGAGCAGCCGTTAGAAGACGGGAGCACTGTGTTCACAAAGGGATGAACAATCCTTAGGTATGATCAAAATGATGCTCATTGGGTAAAAATGGCAGACGGTGTGCCAAATATCTACCCCCCACGCTAATACATCACCGGCAACAGCCTGAACCATTGCTGTTTACATCAAATTCTGACCCGACCATCCAAATGTCACGGCAGAGATCGAGACTCATCAGACCAGACGACGTTTTCCAATCTTGTAATGTCCAAGTTTGGTGACTATGTGAACTGTAGTCTCAGTTTCCTGTTCTTTGCTGACAGGAGCGGCACCCGGGGTGGTCTTCTGCTGAGAAATGCTTTCTGCATATCTTGTTTGTAGTGAGTGGTTGAGCTACTGTTGCCTTCCCGTCAGCTCAAAGCAGTCTGTCCGTTCTCCTCTGAACTCTGGCATCAGTGACGTTTGTTCTCCCTGAAACTGGGATAGGTTCTCCTTTTCTGAAGAAATGGTTGCGTGGGAAAATCCCAGCAGATCACGCTCCGCTTGAAATTTCCGTCTGATGGAAAACCAGATATTCGTGTTAACGAGCAGCTTAACAGATATACCTAATAAAGTGGCCAGAGAGTGTAGCTGAAAGCTCAAAAACAGCTCGCAGTGCTTTATAGTGAAGCTTTGCTACGCTGTAGGTCTCTGAGCTCCTTTCAGTGACATTTGTGCCCCGTGCTGCTTCAAATTCACACGTTTTCAGAGTACGCTCGCTGGTTATCGCGGCGTGAATGCAGTCTACGTCAAATACGTAATGGTGGTGTCACTGAGAGGACAACCACTCTGCCAACGGATTAGGTTAATCACAGGGGGAATGACTGCAGTGGCCTCTTTTCAGAGCAGGGAATTCGATTTATACAGAGAGCGAGGTGGGGGAGTGGACGGGGGTTCAGAACGCTATGTTGTGGTAAGGCGGCGGACACCAGGGCGGAGCTTTAAATTCTCCCTCTATCTGGCAATCGAACGTGTCAGCTTGTAGACTGGAAGGATTCATTATCTCCTGTCTGACCGTATCTGCCTCTTTGCTTCTCTGGTCTTTTTGGATGCTGCTGGAAGCTATAAGTGATGTGTCAGTAGATGAATGAAGCATTCAGAGTGACCTCAGAGCCGTGTGGTGGTGGGGCGGGTTTGCGCCCCCCTCTGTTCGCACATCAAGGCGAGCTTTCCGTGAAAAATCAATACCTGCCTTACCTGTGACGTAGGTGAGGAGCAGTAATACTAAAGTCCCACTACGCTGCTAAAGTGTCGTCTACGTGAGGTACATTTGAAAGGTCACATGTGTTTAAAAGCGGGCTGCCCGGCGACTCTTAACCAGACGCAGTTGTTATCAAACAGACTAATCTGTGCTGCTCAGTGCTGTTTTATTACTTAATGCACTTGATTGGCAGATGTTGACCTTTTAACTCAAGAAGCGACCAATTAAAGGACGACTGTTCAAAGCAGCGCACGCGCGATCCTACAGCGTGTTAAGCTTATAACCTCATTAACAATTTACAGTACTGATAGTTCATCACAGTTTCAAGGTCCACAGGTCTGAAAAAGAAATTCTTACAGGTGTTTTATTTATATAGCACCAAACCACAGCAGCAGCAGCTCGAGGCCCTGCAATAGTACAGAGAAAACCTCAACAATCAGATGACTCCCTGTGAGCAAGCACTTTGGCAACAGTGGGAAGGAAAAACTCTCTTTTAACAGGAAGAAACCTCCCGAAGAACCAGGCTCGGGGAGGGGCGGGGCCATCTGCTGCGACCGGTTGGTGGCGAGAGAGGAAGGCAGGACAAATGCACGCCGTGGAAGAGAGCCATGAATAATACTGATTAAATACAGAGTGTTAATTTTATGTATTTTACGTAAGTAAGATAAAATAAGGGGATAAATGACCTGTATCCTACTGGGCTTTTTCACTGTTTTAGAGTTTTGAATAAATACTTTAATACTCGATGCTGCTTGAAAAGAAGTGACACTCTGTTTTAATCCGTCAGTGAAATTAGTCAAATTTGGAATAAACACCAAGTGTGAATTTTTCTTAATGACCACCGTCCAAGAAATGTACCAACTCTCCCCGAGCTTGTTACCCATGTTTGCAGACAGAGGAGAGAACTAGACCTCCACATGCTGTGGATCGCTCGTGCTACGACGAGTCAGATCACAGGGAATTCACATGACAGAAATCAGAGTGCACTTTCCCCCACTTTTACTGAAACAGCGTACTCATTGAAGACGGTCGTAATATTGTCAGCGCACAAGAAGTCTCTTCTCGGACTCGGTGCAGAAACCTTGCGAGATAACATTTTATTCATTGCCCTGCAGATCAAATTTTTTTACCCTGGAAATGACTCCTGCTCTTTTCTTCGTCCGCCTTTGTCTTCATCTCAGTCCTATTAAGTCCTGAGTTTCTTCATCTTTTCTCAGAGTTTATTTTTAAAGTGCTTTCAGGGATCGTGTCTGTTCTCTGATCCTGATTTAATACGATTGGGAGTGTTTGTATTAGCACGATAGCTTTCATGTCAAAGGTGATGCTGTGCCTGTCAGATACGTCTGTGATTCTATTTGCAGCTTTTCTTTGTTGTTCCCAGAGATAAAAGACATTTTGTTAAAACTTTTTCTTTCTTTTTTTTCTACTTTTTTTTTTTTTTACAAGTTTCCTCATCTCCAAAGTGATATGGATTCAAAACATAAGGTGACGATTTGACAGGCTACTTTTTTTAAGCTGTCAAATAAGAGCCTGCTCAGTTTTAAATTATGGCTCTCTGCATTTGATGGGGAAAATGTGTTTTTTTATGGAACTTTTCCAAAGTCCAAATGTTCACGATCTCTGCACCTTCATTAACAGATTTCTGTAAGGATTTGCACACGCGTATTGATTTCTCCCTTTGACATTCAGAGCACACCTCATTCATAATTATGGCTGAAGGTTGACTGTTAGTCACAGTATAGCCTGCTCAGAACCACAATGAGCGCTGTTTTTAAGTCAGTGTGAATTAATATTTTATGGAAGCGTCTTCACACGCTCTCCATAGGGCATCTGGTAGCACATGCCAAACCATGTAAAAATATGTTGCATGGCTTATCTAGAGCCATAATGCAGATATCGTACTGCCACCTCATGGATGTAAACGTGGCCACAGAAACCTGTTTCTGTGAAGCTAAATGGCGCCCTCTTGTGTTCACAGAAGGTTCCTGCATGTTGTTAGTTCTAGAAAACGAAATCATCTATTTTAAAATGTGATGAGAGTCACAGAACAGGTAAGAAAACATCTGGTATGCAGTTTATCAACAGGTTTTACAATACTGCTTGCTTCCTGATGCGCTATAATTAGACCTGTGGAAAAAGAATTAGTGGCGTGTGTTGTGTTGCCAAGACTTTGGTATGATAATGAGACTGTGGCCTAATGTTTTTTTTCTGGCTCATTTTAAAGAGGGTTAGGGGTTAGATTGACAAAGGAAACAAAGCAGAGCCGTAGCTTCTGAACACAATCCCTGTTTTTGTTTTTGCCAAGACACTGAGCTGGTCTCTTGTGTTTTCACTACAGGAAGCTTCCTAACCAGGT
This sequence comes from Maylandia zebra, assembly GCF_041146795.1. Lineage (NCBI taxonomy): Eukaryota > Metazoa > Chordata > Actinopteri > Cichliformes > Cichlidae > Maylandia > Maylandia zebra. The sequence goes on along the minus strand of NC_135183.1, from coordinate 38,116,378 downwards.
GTAAACTCAGACATGCTGACTTGCTGGTGTTTATATGTTCAGTGTCTTCCACCAAAGCCCTGGATGTAGAAGTAAGCAGCAAACCTGCTCAGAGGTGCTCAGAAGCACTTGTGAGTCATGCACTTATGAATGATTTATTTATTTAATTTTTTTTAATTCGATTTTAGGTTCAGTCATAGTTGAGTTAACCAGCTGACGTCATAAGCTGAAGGCAGGGGAGTCTCTAATTTTAGAAGGATTTGACCGTGTGATGTCACTGAATTATGTAAGACCACTTAAATAGGGTGAGTTTCTCTCTGAACGAGCAATATTCAGGTCTTTGAGTGAGCACCAATGTAAGACACTTATATCTCAGTTTTCTTATATGAATAAAAAAATAAAAAACATACACGATCCACTTACAGCGGCTTGTTTTCGTGTCCGGCAGCTAACATTGACTCTGTGTGTTTTTCTCCCATAGTTACCTCCAGAGGAATGCTGTTGCTTTTGTTGTGCAGGATACATGCAGCCCGCTGGCTATGCACATGTCCCGCTTCTTCCGTCTTTGTGTTTATTGAGAAACGCTTGTGCGAGCTGCAGTGTGGGAACGTACCGTAGCACCAATTCAGTTTTGGTCTCTGCGATCCTGCTCCTCCCCTCGTGTGTTTTTCTAAGTGCCTCGATTATGTGTCATGGCCATGAATCATATTCAGCAAAATGACAAGCGAGCTTACGTGTCCCGTCATGACAAGGCTTATTAGAAACTCCTCCAGCTGTCATTCAGCGAGATTTTCCTGAGTTTCATAAGAAGAACCGAAACTCATAGTGTGTGTGTGTGTTGGTGTGTTGGGGGTTTTCGTGAAACTTCGTAAACCATAACAAGAGACATATATTTAAAAAGTAGCATTTGTTGGTTTTTTTCTTGTAATTTAAATTTTATTTAACCAGGAAGTCTCTTCACATTAAAAGTTTCTTTTTCACTCGCCAAGAAGTCGCATGATTATAAAGTTACAAAAACGGGAAACATGAAAATGTAACCTGAATGAACGTTGAAATAAAAAAGAGAAGGTCAGCCTTTGGGTAGCAGGACATATCCATGCAGTTTTAGCCTATATGAGAGCTTTTAACTCTCCCGGGGTGACAAATACATCCAGCTTTAATGCGCTCTGACCAATAGAAAGCCGTTTTACCAATTTTAGAAAAAAGTCGTGGGGAAGCCATCGAGAGGAGTGCAAATCATAGCAGTTCTTTGTAAGCGTTAAGATTGGACGCAGATAAGAAGATTCTGGCTTTGTAAAATACACCAGTGCTCCTTAGGCTTAACAAAGGCCAAGACACCAGATTATAGACATGTACGCCACAAAACATGTGATGCATCATCGTCTGTAGACAGGTCTGTAGACGACGCCATCAACATGGCCCTACACTTCATCCTGCAGCATCTGGACTCCCCAGGAACCTACGCCAGGATCCTGTTTGTGGACTTCAGCTCTGCCTTCAATACCATCCTTCCAGACCATCTCCGAGGCAAGCTTTCCCAGATGAATGTGCCTGATCCCATCTGCCGGTGGATCACTGACTTCCTGACGGACAGGAAGCAGCATGTGAGGCTGGGAAAGAATGTCTCGGACTCCCGGACCATCAGCACCGGCTCCCCTCAGGGCTGTGTTCTTTCTCCTCTGCTCTTCTCCCTGTACACCAACTGCTGCACCTCCACCCACCAGTCTGTCAAGCTAATCAAGTTTGCAGATGACACCACCGTTATTGGGCTCATCTCGGACGGGGACGAGTCTGCCTACAGGAGGGAGGTTGAACGTCTGGTGTCCTGGTGCAGCCACAACAACCTGGTGCTGAATGGCCAGAAGACAGTGGAGATTATTGTGGACTTCAGGAAGCACACAGCCCCACTCCCCCCCATCATCCTGACTGACACCCCCATCACCTCTGTGGACTCATTCCGCTTCCTGGGTACCACCATCACCCAGGACCTGAAGTGGGAGCCCACCATCACCTCCGTCATTAAGAAAGCCCAGCAGAGGATGTACTTCCTGAGGCAGCTGAAGAAATTCAACCTGCCAACACGGACGATGATGCAATTCTACACTGCAATCATCGAGTCCATCCTCACCTCCTCCATCACCGTGTGGTACGCTGGAGCCACTATCAGGGACAAACAGAGACTGCAGCGTGTTGTGCGCTCTGCTGAGAAGGTGATTGGCTGCAGACTCCCATCTTTGCAGGACCTGTACACCTCCAGGACATTGCGGCGTGCAGCTCGGATCTCAGCTGACCCTTCTCACCCTGGACACAGTCTGTTTGACCTGCTCCCCTCAGGCAGGAGGCTCCGGTCCATTCGCACCAGAACCTCTCGCCATAAGAACAGTTTCTTCCCCTCTGCTGTTGGACACATGAACAATAACCACATGACTGTTCCCACCACTAACACATGACCCTACGCTGTGTCACTGCATCATTCCATGTTTGGCACTGATCACCACCTGCACTCATGTATATATCTTTCAACGTAGCACTCTTAATTCTTATTCTCATGTATAGCTCATGCACATATCTTTCTACGTAGCACTTTTAATTCTTATCCCTACTTTTATTTTTTCATGTCTATTTAAGTGCTATTTATGACACTATGTTTGCACTGAAGCACCGCAGCAATTTCCTAATGTTGTAAACCTGCTCAACATTTGGCAATAAACCCCTTTCTGATTCTGATTCTGATTCTGATGTGAAATGTAAACCTGTGTTACAGAGTCTACATGAACAAATGAGCTTTTTCTGCAGTTTCAAATGAAGCTCGTGGCTTAACTCTAAGACTGATACCCCCAAAATGAAGCTAAGTCTTCACGTTTATTCCCTTTCTACAAAACACACACACACACAAAACCAGTACTCACTGCTCTTTCTGATGACTTTGCACATTTTGTACGTGCTGCTATCCATCGCAAGCCTGTCATCAGTTGTCATGAAATGAGGGCTTAGCGATCAGTATAGCGCACAGTGTCAACGGGCACTGTGGCCCCCTGCAATGATGCCAGATGCCCCCTCTTTCTCACACAGAGATGCGCTGACAGTTAAGGTGGACCAGGTTTCAAATAGTGAATCGAAGCAGAAAAGAGCTTAAATATGTTGCTTAAAGGTCTTTATAATGTAGCCGCACAAGATCTTAGCATAGCTATACCTTACTCTATGACGCCATCACTGACTCGTCCTCAAAGATGTTCTCCAGTCTTTATATTTTGCTCGTAAATGCAGAAGAGACATCGTTAAAGGGAAGTGTAATAATCTTTTATTGCGCTGTGCGTTCAAAAATGTGCAGCCGGTTCACAAGATACCATAAAAAGGAAAGAACGCTGAACCAATAAAATCTTTAAGCCTAAAACTTTTACCCAAATATGCAAACTTATTTCATATATTTTAAAATAAGTGAAACTAAAGCTCGAACCTTTGTGTACAGAGGGTTATTTCAGAGGCTTTTCAAGAAAAATGACATAAATCACAGTTTGTTTGCATGTAGTTATTTTTGAGTAGCTGAGTGTGTGAGTCCTCGTGCTTCTGGATGTTTTCTGTAGATACAAAAAGCTGGCAAAGGTTGTGAATAATTACTCCACTCCAGTTATTCCAGTCCGCAACTTTGATGTTCCTCCTTACTCTGCTGGGCTGCACCGAAGGGAACAGAGCTCCATACACACACATGTTAAACACACAGCCGCTCAGATTCGCACACACACACACACACAGCATGGGGAGGAAGTATAGTCTGTGACGAGGAGAAGAGTCCGGCAGAGAGGGGGCAGTGACAGAGTCAGACAGTGATCAGGGGCTGAAAGAGTTCAGTGATGTGACGTGCAGGCTGCTGCTTATACTGTTGTGACATGAGATCAAGTGTGGCGAGAGGGTGACTGGAGACGTGCTTGCTGCTTGTCTTGTACCTCGGAGAGAGTGGCTGATGGATAATGTGCTGAGTAACTTTTGTTTTAACAGAAGCTTTATAGGAAACAGTCGTTTCGATGTACTGTCATATATGGATATACAGGTTGGCTGGTTGTGTGTTGAAATGTGGTGAATGTGTGAGGAATGTCAGTTGTCAGTCTTTTGTAGTCGCATGCTTTTGTGACAAGGTGTGTGTGAGATTTGTTGTTGAATGCTGAGTGTCTGAGGTGTGTGTGCATGCTGCTTAGGTTTTAATAATGCTACAGTGTATGAGACATTTGTGCGCTTTGTGTTTGTGCGTGCTGAGTTTTTGAGGCTCTAACAGCAGGTTGTGCTTGTAGTTACATATGTGATAGTATGAGTCAGATAGCGTGTGCATGAGTTCATGTGTGTCGGGGAAATGTACCGGCGTTCACCCTGTGCCAGAGGAAGGGTTCATTTTGACTTCAGTGAGGAAGTCATCAGGAAGCTCCACGCTACAAACCACGGCCACACTCACAGGTTAGACGGTACACATACGGCCACACGCAATTCATGTTGTCATGCTGTGTTTTCACTCTGTCCAACTGTCAAACTAACTTTCCGATTTACTGTAACAAAGTCTCCTCTTGGGTGTTCACTCCTTCTAATCTCTGAGTGCCTCCCTTTGCTGTGTGTTTATCACTTTGCAGCACGAGCAGGCTCGCTTGCATTTTCTCATTCATTAGCCCCTCCCATGTGAGCACTCGTGTGTTTCTTATCATTACATGAATACTTAGCTTCGAAAGCGAATGCACTGTCACATGTTTGGGTGGAGAAAAAAAAAGAAATCTTTAAACACAGCTGCGTGCTGTGTTTAAAGATAGTCGAGTATTTTGCCATGCAAATCAGTCTGGAAGTGCTGCAATGAATTTGTTTATTATCCAGACTTCTTTCTGGGCTTTTTTTAAGCCACGGTGTAAATATAGTCCAGTTTTGACTATCAGGCATAATAATAAGCAGCTGAGCCCGGGGACGTAACCAAAGAATGAAAAATAAATAAAAAAATATTGTGACATTGAAGGGTCTGTGATCCTCGCAGCCTAGAGCAACGGTGGTAAATTTGACTTTGTCTGCCCGTATCAGCGTTTAGTTCCAGCCCTCATCAACAGACCTATCTATATCACCAGTCATTCATGGCAAGTGGTAAATATCTGCTACTTTAGAACAGAAAGTGTTAAAGGAAGGTGATTTTGTATCAATTTACTTTCTTGCAGCATATTTGTTACAAAGTTTTCATTTGATTCAAAATGTAACAAATATTTGAATATAGTACTTGCCCTACAAGTATTATATTTGTTTTATAGAACATGTCTATAAGCTTAAATTGGGTGTAATGAAGGATGGCTGCATTAGTATTTGCTCTATAAATGTAATCATTTATTACGATGTTATTACTATGTTAGGAATTTGCTTTGATGAACAGCAAAACCTTAAAGCATGTTAAGTATTCATCAGTCATGTAGGCTGTTTCAGGGAGAAACTACACCAGTGTAAAAACTAGGCTGGGTCTCGCCCCAAGAGGGCTGACGGTATTTTGGCTTAGCAGGAGACTGATCAGGCTGCCGGGTGGGACTTTTTCAGTGTTTAGAGAGCGTGCAGATAAAAGAGAAACAACTAAATACAACCAAATTAGGCCTAGATGGCCTTAATGAATTAAATAAAATATCCCGAATTACACGCGAGAAGTAATTTTCTCTTGTATGCATTAAAGAATCACAATCTGTTTATTTCTGTAGACATTTAAGCAAAAATAGAAGGGGAAATGGGAAATGTAGTGTGTAATTGTGGATGTCTGGAGACGTTGGGCATCAACCTCTCGTTGGTTGGGTGGGTTCCACCTCTGTGACTGAGGGTTTCCTGTGGAAAGTACTGGACTACAGTGAAGAAAGGAGAAGTACACAAATGGTGCACTGTACTGAATCATTAGACAGGTAGACATGTGAGCACTGGGGAGTAATTGCCTTATGACTGCTTCCTCACATTGCTCTGTGTGTTGTGAGTGTATGTGCTTTTGTTAGTAGATCGTTGGATTACATAGTTACAGGCATGCAGCTGCCCTGTGGTGGTGGGTGGGGATGAGTTAACCTATATACTGTATGTCCCAGGGACTGTGTGTAGCATAACCAGCTGGAGCAGAAGATGGGCTTAACCAAATATTTGGCCGGTGACCTGGATTTCTATGGCATAATAACAAAGAGCAAAGCTCCTTGTATCTATAACAGAATGTTTTCTTGGGTGCTGGATCCCTTTTTTAAAATTTTTTTTATTATTTTAAGCCTATACCGATACAGGCTGAAAATACATCAGACCATGGGAGTTTCAGTTTCAAGCTTTGACTGTTGTGGAACATGCTGTTTATGCAGTTACAATAAGATCTGACTTTTGAAACCACATTTAAGTTCTCAATGACAAAGCCTCATTTGTGTGACCGTGACAAGAGACAAAGATGTGTGATTGAACCATTTACCCTCATCTTCTATTTGCTGCGTGTTAAACAGCTGTAGGCATTTGAAGCCAGATTCCTTTTTTATTTTGCTGACCCATTTTTCTCTGCAGCAAAGGATTTTGAATTACAGTGTTTTGTGCTGCTTGTCCATGGGTGGAGTGCAGCTCTGTGTTGTAGAGTTTGTGGTTTCCCAGAGTTTTATTTGCAGTGCACTTCACGACTCCCAAGTCTGCCGTGGTCAAGAACTTTGATTTCTGAGTGACTTGTAAAAGCTAAAATTTAGCCGCTGCTGCAATAAAGTTTGTATGATGATGATGATGGTGACTAATGTCAGTTGAAGTAATCAAAGGGCTGATGACAATAAGGGCTGATGGCTGAGCAGATTAAGACAATGGTGTTGAGGTGTTTGCTTTGGTACGTGCCATTATTCTGATCTGTAGTTAAAGAAATTTACTCTAACTGGCTACTTAATTTGTTACAACTAGTACAGGGTTGGATCGTCTTTTGTCTTAATTCTTGCTGACATGGATTCAAGACTATATATCAAGTGGTTTCTAGAGATTTGTCAGCTGCACATCCCAAAGGTCCTCTATGGGATTGAGATCTGATGACGGGTGAGGCAGCGCAGCAAACTCACTGTCATGTTCAACAAACCATTTTAAGGTGACATGGTGCATTACAACAGCTAGAAGTAGTCATTAGAAAATGGGTACACTGTGGAGAAAGACAATTAATACACAGTTGGTACTCATAGGCCCAAAGTGTATGTGACGGCCACCAGCCTGAAACTTTGATACAAGGCAGGATGGAGCCACGCTTTCACGTTATGTACGCCAAATGTGAACCTACAGCATCCAGAAGTTGCCAGAAATCCAGACTCATCACACAGGGCAACGCTGTCCAATGTTCCGTTGTACAGTTTTGGTGAGTCCGTCCAAACTGTAGCCTCGGTTTCCTGTTCCTATTCAAAGTCATTTGAATAATTTGAAACACTTCTTGTTAAATTACTTTCACGTTAATCTACATGGGCTGAAATCTATCGTCGCACCAGTTAACAAAATTCATTTTAATCCACGATCCGCCCACACGCTGGCATAAATCCCTGTCCTAATAATGACACAGCCGAGGTCTATTTACATAAAATGCTGCAAGTCTGACTGCTCAGCGCTGTTTTTGTCACCTGCTAAAGATCAGGCTTTGTCTGCTCGGCTGGTATCGGCACACAGTCAGCCTTGTTATCGTTCTCGGTTCACCTGCTTTGTGTTATCTTGTTGCCTTTGCATACAGTCAACGTTGTTGTTAGCAGTAGAGCAGGGGTGGCCAACTCCGGGCCTCGAGAGCCCGTGTCCTACAGGTTTTAGATGTGTCTTGATCCAACACAGCTGATTAAAACGGCTAAATGACCTCCTCAACATGTCTTGAAGTTCTCCAGAGGCCTGGTAATGAACTGATCATTTGATTCAGGTGTGTTGACCCAGGGTGAGATCTAAAACCTGCAGGACACCGGCCCTCGAGGCCTGGAGTTGGCCAAGCCTGCAGTAGAGGATAGTCGTTTCTGGACTGGTTGCACTTTACTATAAACCACTTGTCCTTTGGTGCAAGAAAAATAAAACTACGGACATATCAGAAGGTTGGTGGTTTGAAATCCCTCCAGCATCCTTGGGGAACATAGTTAAGCGATTAATCCCTTGATGCATCCATCAGCATGTGAGTCTGTGTGTGATGGGTAAAAAGCACTTAAAGTGCATAGAATACAGCATTGATGTGTGTTAAACTAAATGTGGTTTATAACAAATGGATTCAGCCTCAAGCCATCCTCAGTGCAATTTGAGAAAAATTGTAATGACAAATTTAAATACCAGCTGAGGTCTAAACACTGATCAACAACAAGGAGTCTTTGTTATATGACAGAAAGCATCTGCAAGTCATAACAAAACGAAAGGAATCGTGAAAAACAAGCAGAATAAGTCATCAATTGAAGCCAAGATATTAACAAAAAATGCAAAAGAAAAATAACAAATGCATTTACACAAAACTTTCAGCACAACGTGGCTGTAGCGTGAAGTGTTTCGACTGCCCGGTAGGAGCAGAAAAACACTATATTAATACCAGATCATTTACTATTATTTCTCTTTGTCTAGATTTTTAGTACAAATATATTTCTCTTTTAGTTCAGACGTGCCATTTCTTCAGTGGTTCTCTGCTCTAAATAACATCACAATTCAATTACACCACCTTTAGCTCCTGATTCTTTATCATCACCGCCATCATCACACCTTTGGCCTTTCTCACTGACACGAAGGCCAGCATATATAGGCTGCAAAATGACTTGGAACGAGAGCGTCTGCTCCACGAGTCCGTGCCTAAATGAGCATGTATAATGACTTGGTGCAAATCACGATTATGTTACTGACCTCGTTTCTAATAATAAATCCTGTTTCTAGTTGGATTCTAGTATCTAGTTTCATTGTTGCTTTTCTACTTTTTTTTTTTACAGTTTTTGGAAAAAAAGCCACGTGATACTTTTTAATTCTCATCGTGGTTTTATATAGATTTATTTTTCTTCCATAAAGTGGTTTCATAGCTATAATTCTGGATGTGCTTGTTTTTTGTTTGGGTGCTTTGCAGGGAGACTAGATTGTTGATGTAATAAGGAGGGCTTTGACGAAATTTGACCTAAGTTAATTAATATAAATACTTTTGCTAATGCTTGTTTTGGGTCAGTGGGAAAAAATGCAATGTGGGCTGGTGCCAGCATAGTTTTACACAGAAGTGATATTAAAAAGCTCTATTTCTAGCTCCTAAAATGTAACTGTGCATGAGGGCTACAGGACACCACATGGGAATTTCAAGCACTGTGACTCCCGTGTTCCCTCCAAGAAGTTTGCAATGCCAGCAAACATTGCTGATAATGAAGAAAACATGAATTCAGTTTTATTTATACAGCGCCAAATCACAACAACATTCACCTCAAGGCACTTTATATTGTGAGGTAGATCCTACAATAATACATACAGAGAAAAACCCAACAGTCATATGACCCCCTATGAGCAAGCACTTTGGCGACAGTGGGAAGGAAAAACTCCCTTTTAACAGGAAGAAACCTTCGACAGAACCAGGCTCAGGGAGGGGTTCTGCTGCGATACCAGTCCAACTACATAAAAAATATAGACGTGTATAAGCCTTATCAATCTGTGGCTAGACAAATGTAGTCCAGTTTAGTGTCCTCCTTAAATAAACAGATGATTTAAACAAAAAAACTATAATTCTTATAATTCACATAGTGGGGTAGAGTAGGTCTGTGCTATTGTGACACTGTTGAAGACAGTTTGGAGCTAATATAAGTCAAACAAATAGAAGGACAATTGCAGTGTTTTGCATTTTAAATTGCTCTTTGAATGTTTTGCCAAATACTGACAGAGTATCATCTGACTGCTTCTTTTACTGAAAATGAGATGTGTATACATGTATATCGTAGGTGAAGGTGGCATATCAATAAAAGTCTAAGGTGCTCGGAAAGAAAAGCATCTGGACTAATTTAGGTTTCTTGAAGACGTTTCATCCGAGAAGCTTCTTCAGTTCAAAGAGCAATTGGTGGAGAGTTCCAGATTTAAGCCCTGTGGGAGTGTCCCCCCAAGAGGGTCATGGACCCCCTGTTGATCCTCTACCTAATCACACGAGCCAAGATGTGAAAACAGGTGTACTTCACAATCAGCCAAGGTTTCAGGTGACTCCATTGTGAAACCTAGCCCTACCTTATCATGTGATTTACTGAGGTGATAGGGGGTCCATGACCTCTTGGGGACACCCCCATAGGGCTTAAAATCTGGGACTCTCCACCAGTTGCTCTTAGAACTGAAGAAGCAGATGAAACGTCTTCAAGAAACCTAAAGAAGTCCAGATGGTTTTCTTTCCAAACTCCTTAGACTACCATGACCTGGATGACTGAGATCCTTCACAGACATATCAACAAACTTTAGCTGAGTGTCGAGTTCGCTCTTTGGTGGTCATGAGATAATGACCTTGCATAGTTTGTTTTCATGATCTCCAGATTGTTAAAGGCGAACACTTTGTGCCTGAGGAATTGTGTATAAGCTTATGGGTTGGGAACTGTCTGCTTTAGCATGTCCTGGCTAGCTCGGGTAATTAACCTATTTTTAGGTTTATCTGCTCGTGTAAGGAAATTTGTCTGAGATCGCTGGAACATGAAACTTAGCTGCTATTTTTGCTTGCTCTGATGGGATCATTCAATCAGCCCATCAGTTCTTCTGGGGTATTGCAAAACTCTGGCATATTACCCTGAGCCAGCTGGTTAGACAGAAAGGATTTTTTAGGATATGTTGCCTGGCCCACGCTTCTCTCCCCTCCTGTAGTCACAAACGTTTGCAAGGAGTGGAGAGATTTTTTTTTCTCCTTTTTTGGAGCTGACGACTGTTAACATTAGTAGTGCTGGTAATTTAATAACATAATAAAAGCCTTTTTCAGTGTGACTTGAAGAAAAATTATTTGAGCCATTGCCAACGGTGTGAGAAACAAGAGGTGTTGCCATAGCATGACTGTTTTCACAGCCCAACAAACACATGGTCACCGGTTTCCCCTTACCATAACACACAGGAAGGAAGTGATCACATTAACGTATAAGAATGCTTTTTTTCTTTCTGTCACACACTCTGGCTCTCTGTTATTTGCTGCTTTTCTATTTATAACAGAAAATTTCATGTACAGATGAAAGTGAAAAAGAAATTAGACTGAAGTCTGTGATCCTTGTTTCAATACTACTTTAATTATTATGCATGAACTTTTAGTTTTGATCCAAACATTAACTGTAAATCCAAAAGTCGATGCAAACTGGGCCTTGTTCGGAATCTTTTCTCCTGAGACTAACTGTGGTTTCTTTGTGGTTTTATTATAAATAATCTCTCTGTTCTGTCTTGAGATTGACACCCAAGTAACAAGTAAGTGCTAAACAACAATGTGAAAATAAGGTGAGATCGATGAGGCATTATAATCCAAAACTTTATAGTCTGTTTCAGCTCTTTGTTCCATTCTGCAGCATTAATGTTTTAGTTCAACCTTGTTCACCTTTACAGCAGCAGCAGCAGGGTGCTCATGAAAAAAATGCTGCGCTTCACCTGCCCACCACCACGGGCATGTTGGAACATGCAAAAGTCTAACTGTGACCAACAGTGTTGCTGAAAGTGTAAATGAGAAGCTGCTGTGATAGTGAGTGTGCTACAACAACTCAACAAGTGAAACGTCTCATTACGTGCTTCTCACCTGGTAGAAAGTTTCTATCTGGCTATTCAGCAGTTTCATTACTAGTTTTGATTATTAAATCGTTGGTACAAATAGAGTATTACACTTGAAACTTTGACTCATATCAGAGGTACACACCTGAAAAACTTTGCCGAATTAGCAATACTTGGTTTGGGGAGAGCTACGAAGTACAGCTGTCTGTTCACAGCAAAGAAGTTGTGCCTGTGTGTGTCAGCCCGGTGCTTAAGCTTCCTCTTCCAGTCCAGAGACATCCATGTTGTTAACTGATGAGCCTAAACTGTCTGTAGGTGTGCATCTCTCTAGATCAGGCTTGGCCAACTCCAGGCCTCGAGGGCCGGTGTCCTGCAGGTTTAGATCTCACCCTGGGTCAGCACACCTGAATCAAATGATTAGCTCATTACTGGGCCTCTGGAGAACTTCAGGACATGTTGAGGAGGTCATTTAGCCGTTTAAATCTGCTGTGATGTATCAAGGACACATCTAAAACCTGCAGCACACCGGCCCTCGAGGCCTGGAGTTGGACACCCCTGCTCTAGATGAACCGGGCGCTTGTCATGTTCCATTAATACGTGAATTGACGTGAGCTCTAATTGAAAGCTGGACTGTTTTAGATCTTTGGCTGTGGATTGGTTTCTGTCAGTCCCCATGTGCCTTACCTCACCAGACAGGATACTGAGCAGTCCAGCTCTACCAGTAAATGCGAGTCAATCAAATAGTGAGTGTCTCTACTGTCAACCTGAAACAACACCATTGTTTCACAGCTGGGAAGTGGAGTCATTTCCTTGGAAAAAGACTTACAATTTTTGTCACAAATATTCCATTCGTCCTCACTATCTCCACTTTGTTTTGCTTCTGTTTACCACAGGGACTTGTTGTGACAACAGAATTTCAAATAAACACGTTCCACTTAAAGCGTTGGAGGGGTTTAGCTTCTCATGCTAAATTTGGGCCAAACGCAACAAGCTTTTTACTGCATGTCCCTGGTAATCATTGATGGGGTTTACATAAAGTGGACTTTGTTTGCTGCTCTAGTGAGACTTTATTTATATTTTGTTCAAATAAATTAATGGTTTGATTTCCCAGGATAGTCCTGAATCCAGTGGTAATGTTTTTTTATTTCTTTTTTGACTAAATGAAATGGCTCATTTGAGATATTATTCATATTGAGAGTTATGCATATTATTTGACTGAGTTGCGATGTGTTAGGATCAGCTCCAAGATAATCTGCTTTTGAATTTGAAGTTATTTCGATGTTTGTCTTCACTCTGTTTGATTGGAAAATTGCAGTCATTATTGCGACCATGTTTTATTTGGACATTTTTTTGTGTCTGGCTGCAGGAAGATTAGCATCAGAGGCCAAGGACGATCCAACAAAATGAAGCCACGATTAAATAAACATTGAGGAAATTTCTCTGCTTCTGTTATTATGTCAGCTTAGTCCATCACTCTGCTCATCACCCAGACAGATGCAGCTACATTATGGGAAAGGAATGTCGTCTTTATAGTAAATTACTTGGGGGTCAGAAGGGCCATTTCCTGATTGTGGTATAAAAGAAATACACCCTGAAACTTGAATGACTTACCCAGTATCTTAAACATCACAATTACTGGGAAAACCTATTTCTAGGGAACTGCTATTAGTCTGTGCCACCACCACAGTTCCCTGAAAGTTTACAGATAACATATCTAACCCTATCATACCCTAACCCACAGTTGTGCGTCATGGAACCTGGCGACACTTTGATTCATTTAGTTTCTGTTCACACATTGTCAGATTCAAAGACATGCTACTTTGCCTCTTTACCTTGAAAGATCATTATTAAAATGACAGGACTGTGGCTGTCCTTGCTCTCATCATGCCTAACCCACAGGCCTGCCTGTGGTTGATAGAGTAAGGACTGAAACGTGCTAATGTCGACCTTTCTCTATACATAAACTTCAAAGACAAACATGGGTGAATGATATGAGAGTGGATTCCCAGACCAGTTCACTAATCCACTAAATCACCAGGATGCCCCATTCAGTAGGAAATCGTCTTTGTTCCCAAGGTCTCCCTTTGTATTGTTTTTGAGGATAAATGATTGGATATCCCTTCTTTGTCCTGTTAACAAGACCGGTGGAAAACACAGCCATAAGAAAAATGGGGTTATTTTTCTTCACTAATTACTTGAGACAACAATCACAGAGAAGTTACAGACAGACCCCCAGAAAATAGTGGAAAATCTTGAACCATTCACCACAACATTGAGTTGATTGGTGGCTCTGTTGTGCTGGGCAAGGGCATTTTGTTGGCATGGGTCTACTTCCTCTAGATCAGTGGTTCTTAACCTTGTTGGAGGTACCGAGCCCCACCAGTTTCATATGTGCTTTCACTGAACCCCTCTTTAGTGAAAAATAAAATATGATTTTTTCCAATTGAAGACATAGATATGTTTTTAACTGGTGCACAAAATGAGCCATGCATGTCACGGTGGAGGCTCTGCCGAACCCCTGAGACCGACTCACCGAACCCCTAAGGGTTCGATTGAACCCAGGTTAAGAACCACTGCTCTAGATGAAAGATCACTGAAGTTCAGTTTGAGAAATACGGGGAGCAAAAGGAGAGTTGGGATTTGGATCTGCCATTAACTATAATTCTGATTAGTTTGTAATAATAGGTCATTTAATATATCATCTAGGTTTAAAATGTTTGATATATGAGATTTCAAACTGCTACACAGCAGCAAAACAGCTATGTGCTATGTACAGGTAGTGGGGCTATCCTTAGCATTAGCTGAAATTGAAGTTGCGCTATATCCTACTGTGTACTGCTGCTACATGTGCAGCAGTTAATTTCGTGTCAAGCTGTTGGCAGCCACCACATGAAAAAACAGATTAAACATGACCTTTGCACAAAGAGAACAAACTTTCACTTTATTTTTAAACATGCTAGTTAGCCTGCTAGCTAGTTAGCCTGCTAGCTTGACCACTTGATAGCTTGAAGTAGTTGACTTTCTAGACTGAAGAAATAAATAACAAGTTCTCACTAAGCTAACATTACCTACATAACTCCATAAACATAATAGCAAAGGTGGAAAACCTTTTCCTTCCACTATCACCTCACTTGACATATACTTCACATTCACCAAGGATAACTTCACTCCACTACTTATCTTGTGTATTCAGTGGCTGCTTTCTTTGTTTTATCCTCCCTGTGTAGATAACACTAAGGAAACAGGCTTTCAGCATTTCCATTCTGCAAGTGGAGTTGCACAAAGAGTGTAAAGAGATACACGTTAAGCTATTAGCCGGAGCTTCGAAAGGTTACCTCCATGTAGTAACTTTAACTTGGAATATATTTAACTTGGAGGAACTTATAAGTTCACTCTTAAGTTTTTCCAAGTTAAATATATTTGGCATTCCCTATATGGTCGTGTGGGTTGAAATAAGTGCTACCTAGGGACAAGAAAGCTATAAACACTCAGATAGCCACAAGAGAGTCATTAGTTTTTGATAATATGCAGTTTTTATGAGAAAATAAGGCTGAATGTTGGCATATGAAGGTCAGTTCAGGTTTGAATTGCTTTGTAGTCCGAATTAACTGACAGATTGGTTGCTGAAAATCTTATCTTTGTTTTCTTAGAAGAGATAATGATACAATAGTTTTAAAGTGTTTTTGTCGATATGTTATTGACTCCATTTACATATAGAGTATTTAAACATACTTCACTGAAGAGGTATGTGCCACCCTGCATGGACCTCTTGCTACTCCTTTGAAGCTGGGCAACATGTTGGCGTCACTGGACAAAATCCACAATAACCTTTCAGCACATTTTTAATCAAATAACCCGGGAGAGATCTACACTCCTGCACCTTCAGGCTTTAGAAATAAAGTTTTTGGGGATTCAGCTTGAGCCAATCACAGGTGTTTGACAGAGAAAGGCTTTCAGTTCGGGATGTACTGCAATCCACAGTGTTGGAAAGAGCTTTCATCCTGGAAAGTGGCCATAGACATTGGAAGCACCACTGCACTTTGGCCAGTTTGGGGGGTTAAATAGAAAGAAAAGAGCTGCAGGACGTGGTTTTTGTAAATTTAAATCACATTCTGGTGATTTTTCTTAACTGACTATTTTCCCTCTTATAGGTCTGTGAAGGTTCTCAGTCATCCAGCTCATCGTAGTCTAAGGAGCTTGGAAAGAAAAGCGTCTGCACTTCTTTATCAAAATTCTAATTCAAATTTTATTTGTCACGTACACAGTCATACACAGTACGATATGTAGTGAAATGCTTGGACAACTGCTCGTGACCTAAAGAAAACAAAAAAGGAAAAGGCTATGAATAAGATAGGAAATAAATATGAAAAATTAAAAAGGGTAAATTTAACTAGGAAGGAATAAAATATAAATTAAGGTTAAAAATGAAATAACTGTACAACACAAATTAGAATGAAGGGTAAATTTAACTGGGAGAATAAGATAAAATATATAAATTAAAGTTGAAAATAAAATAACTGTACAACAAAATACACAATATAGAACTATATAAGAATGTATGAAGAAATATAAATAAATATATACACAATAACAGCAGCATATACACAATAACAGCAGCGTGATTTAAGTAATGAAGTGAAAACAAAGTCCAGAATGTCCAGTGTGTGTGTAAGAACTGTATGTGTGGGTCAGTACTGTGTGGTGGTGTGATTGAGAGACCGTATCGCCTGCGGGAAGAAGCTCCTCCTCAGTCTCTCTGTGTTGGTCTTCAGGGAGCGGAATCGCTTTCCTGACCTCAACAGAGAGAACAGTCTGTTGTTGGGATGGCTGAGGTCCTTCACCATCTTCCTGGCCTTGGTCCAGCACCGCCTGCTGTAGATTGAGTGCAGGTCAGGGAGCACGGAGCGGATGGTGCGCTCAGCTGACCGCACAACCCTCTGTAGAGCTCGTCTGTCCTGCATGGTGCTGTTCCCGAACCAGGTTAAGATGTTTCCCATCAGGATGCTCTCTATGGTGCAGGAGTAAAAGTTCCTGAGCACCTTGGAGGGCAGTTGGAAGTCTCTCAAGCGTCTGAGGTGGTAGAGACGCTGTCGGGCCTTTTTCACCACGGTGTTGATGTGACAGGACCATGACAGGTCCTGCGTGATGTGAACTCCGAGGTATTTGAAGCTGTCCACTCTCTCCACTGGGCACTCGTTGATGACGGGGGTCTGGTAGTTCCTCTCCTGCTTAGTGCTGAAGTCCACTATCAGCTCCTTTGTCTTACTGATGTTTAGAAGGAGGTTGTTCCTCTGGCACCAGTTCTCCAGATTCCTAATCTCCTTCAGGTAGGCCGTCTCGTTGTTATCAGAGATCAGGCCCACCACGACGGTGTTGTCAGCAAACTTGATGATGGTGGTGGAGCTGGTAGTGGCCACACAGTCATATGTGTACAAAGAGTACAGCAGGGGGCTCAGAACACACCCCTGGGGGGCTCCAGTGCTGAGAGTGGTGGAGGCTGAGACATGTCCGCCCATCCTTACTGCCTGTGGTCTGCCAGTTAGGAAGTTGGAGATCCACTGACACATAGATGAGCTGAGTCCCAGATGCTCCAGCTTGGTGGTGAGTGTGGAGGGAATTATGGTGTTAAATGCAGAGCTGTAGTCTATGAAGAGCATTTTAACATAATTCCCCCTTCTAGTGTCCAAGTGAGTGAGTGATGTGTGGAGGAGATGAGAGATGGCATCGTCTGTGGAACGATTTGGACGGTAAGCGAACTGTAGTGGGTCCAGTGTGTCTGGTAGTGAAGAAATGATGAAGTCTCTGACCAGGCGTTCAAAGCACTTCATCACTACTGAGGTGAGGGCTACAGGGCGATAGTCATTGAGAGAAGCAGGGTGGGGTTTCTTCGGGACAGGAACAATGATGGACTCTTTGAAGCATGTGGGGATCACCGACTGAGATAGAGAGATGTTGAATATCTCAGTGAACACAGGAGCTAGCTGGTATGCGCAGTCTCTGAGGATACGACCTGGGATGCCGTCTGGTCCTGCTGCTTTCCTGGTGTTCACTCTCTTGAAGGCTCTCCTTACTTCATGCTCGGAGATGACGAGCACGTTTCCGGTGCTGGCAGTATCTTCCTGTCTGCAGCCGTTAGCGCCGCTAACACTAGCATTGTTGGAGACCTTAGCTGCAGCCTCGAAGCGAGCATAGAAAGTGTTCAGCTCGTCTGCCAGAGTCACGGCCGCGTTCGTCATACCGGTTGTTGGTGCTTTATAGTCCGTTATTGTCCTTAGTCCCCGCCACAGGCTCCTAGAGTCACTCTGTTGGAGTTGTGACTCTAGTTTCCTCCCGTAGCGCTGCTTCGCCTCTTTCACCGCCCTCCGCACGTTATATGACGCGGCTTTGTACGGGTCCATGTCCCCCGTCATGAGTCCCGTGTTGTAGGCAGCGGTGCGGGATCTCAGAGCGTCGCGGATGGTTTTATCCACCCACGGCTTCTGGTTGGGAAACGTTGTGATAGTCTTTGTCTCCACGGTATCATCCGCTAGTTTCCCGATGAATCCCACATTAAGTTACTTGAAGACGTTTCACCTCTCATCCTAGACCTGAAGAAGCTTCTCGGATGACAAAGACACTTTTCCTTCCAAGCTCCTTAGACTTTCCTGGTATGACTTTTCCACAGGTCTAAGCATACTATGCTGTCTATACACTTTAAATTGCTTTTAGGACATCCAATCGTGTGGTATTGCTAACAAAAGACAAAGGCTGTCATGACTGTGTGTTGACTGTTTGTGTTTTCCTGTTGTGTAACGGTACCACCACAACACCTTCTTCCATGACTCACATTAGCATAACATCCCTCTGATGGGATATGACTCAACGTGAGGTTTAAGTGTTCTCAAATTGAGTCCACGTTTTCCACTCTAGAGGTTTTGTGCCTCCACTCCAACTTTTGCTTTCGTTACATTTACCTGACAGCATGTGTTAACAGACAGATTTAGATGTTGTTGCCTACAACAAATGAGCTTATTAAATATTATGAGATAAATCCCGAACATCCACACCAAATGGGTGTGGATGCAGGTGCATGTCGCCATAAATAAGAAAACAGCTCACACCACAGAGTTACGTACTTTTTGGTGTTACTTGTGTATTTTTGTACCATTTCCCTTTCACCTCTCACATTATGCCACTATCTTCCCAGTACCAGTGGAATTATGGGATTTTATGTAAACTATTATTGCTCCTGTATCTCCGTAGCAGCTTGTTTTACACTCTGTCGTAGCTTTGAATGCCTTGAATTGAGCAGATGTGTTAAAGCTGTTTAATTTCCCCACATATGTGCTTTTAATCAGTCACATCCTTCTAATTATCATGAAATTGTCATTATTTTAATCTTACAGTCATTTTAAAATGAGTTTTTCTTTTTTCAATAACTTTAACATAAACACAGCTTACATTGATATGTAATTCTACATTTTGGCCTGCTGGCTGGCAGTAAGGATGCTATTGCACCCTCACAGCAGCTGCGTCTCTGCATGTCTGTGACTCCTTGAACCGCCCATGACATGAAGTCGACGGTCCATCGATGGGAGGAGCCGAGAAGCAGAAAGTGTATGCTGCGGCTTGTTTGTGTTTGCCCGTGATTGTGATGCAGTTAAACGGAGCTCGTGCTCGTTGAGGTTTTTATTGTCTCATTTACTTCCTGTTTTTCTTAATACTCTTATATGAGCTTGAAAAACTGCAACCATATAAACTTCCTCACGCTGCACCAAATTGCCGCTGCTTTTTATTTTCATCGCAGAGCTTTTTGCTCACGTGACATGTGTTCTCATTTTGGGTCTGGACCCAGATGGCCATTATTTGCCTTTTTGCATCTGACTTTCCCTGGGGATAGGAAGAGAAGGAAAGAAAGGGGGGAGAAAAACCCAGAACGCCTCCTCATTCATTCCCAAATGCTTTACAGATAGTCACAGGAGTATAAAGCCTGTTTCGGTGCCTTTTGTTCACTTAGTCACTTACCACTTTGAGCTTTTCTTATGATAAAAAGAAGAGTGGCCGCTTTGGAGAAGAGATACAGGGGAAAAATCACAATATAGGAAATCCAATAAACTAATTTTAGTTAATATTATTCTTTATGGCTTGTTTGTTTGTAGCGCAACAGTCGGCACACTTCCTGCAGGTGTGTGTTTACTATAAAGACGGAAAAGAAAAGAAGCTGACAAGCGTAAAGTACAGAGAAAAATACAAGAAAGTAAATGTCACATGCAGATTGTTTCTTTGGAAAAATGTCTGGGAGGATAAACCACAGCCAAAAAACCCAAAAAAAACCTACAGTCTCTAGAGTCTCAAGGTCCTCCTTCTCAGTGGGTGTCGTAAGGAGGTCAACCTCCCCTTCCTCCATTCCTCCACGTTCTTCTTTCCATGAATTTAGCAGCATCATTCTCACTAACTGTCATCAGTGAAGGAACACAGTGCGCCCCGGTGTGTGTCACTCTGCCCTTTCTTGTCCGGTTTATTCATGATTTATTTTGTGTGTGTGTGTAAGCGTGTATTCATATCTTTGTGGGGACCAACGGCCCTTATGGGGACCAAAATCCCCACAAGTTTGAACGGTGGGAACAGGGGTTACAATTAGGTTAGGAATTCATTTTTCATGGTTAGGTTTAGGGTGACGAGCTAGGGAAAGCATTATGTCAATTAGATGTCCCCACAAGATATGAATATACGTGTGTGTGGGAGCGCGATCTGTTCATAGGATGTTGACATGTGGAAGAATTCATCTTGCCCTTTTTTCACGCTCCACCATTAAAATTAGGTCAAGGTCAGGCTGCCTGATAGTGAAAACAAAAGGAAATCAAAGAGAGACGCGATGAAATTAGAGGAAAGCCAGAAGCAAAAGATGCTGGTGGAGTCTTTTGTTGCTTTGACCCTTAAAGCTAGCCCCCATATTCTCAGCAATGAAACAGTGAAACAGCGAAGAATTCGCTTTTTAACTGTGCGTTTATGTTTTCAGCTTCGATGTGGAGAATGGACCCTCTTCTAGCTGCAGCCCCTTGGACCCTCAGGCCTCCCCTGGCTCCGGTCTGGTCCTCCACACCAACTTCCCAGGTCACAACCAGCGCCGAGAGTCCTTCCTCTATCGCTCAGACAGCGACTATGAACTGTCCCCCAAGTCCATGTCACGAAACTCCTCCATCGCCTCTGAACTGTGAGTAGAAATAAATTGCAATTAGTTTGAAATTAGTTCAGTAAGTATGTTTTTTAGGGTCAGGTGTTGAGGTGCTCTCACCTCAAGTGAACTTGATTCTGCAGCTTTTTAACGGTGCAAAATGCCACAGGTTGTTAGACGCCGTCAGTCCTGGTTTGTGTTCATGCATTCCAGGTTTTGCATATCTGGCCTCCACCACAAACACTACTGCTCTCTTCTCGAAAATTATTCTCACTGTGCTGACTGCTTTGCATGTCATAGATCGGAGGAGTCAATTCAGCACAATCATCACTTTACATGTGAGGAAATGTTTTTCGTAATCTGCACTTCCAGTAAATGAAGATGTTTCACTATGCTTGACCTTAGTACATTAAAAGTATTATTTAACTAATACGTGCAGTATGTTGTCATACTGTGCACGTAGCTCAGTGGACATCAACTGACTGACTGAATACACTCCATAGTTACTTAATTAGGTACACTTTGCTATTACCAGGTTCTGTTACTCAGATTCAACAAGGTGCTGCAAACATTCCTCTGAGATTTTGGTCCATATGGACATGATAGCTTCACACACCTACTGCAGATCTGTCAGCTGCACATCCATGATGCGACTCTCCCGCTCCAGCATGTCCCAGAGGCGCTCTGTTGGATTGAAGTCTGGTGACTGTGAAGGCCATTTATGTGTCGTGATCAAGTAATCAGATAATTTGAGATGATCTGACCTATGATGGATGGTAAAGGGATGAACTTGGTCAGGAACAATACTCAAGTAGGATGTGGTGTTTAAATGATGCTCTATGCACCACACCCTTTCATCAGCAGCAGGAGAAAGGACAGATTCTCACCCTGCCACCTAAATGTGGCAGCAGAAATCAAGACTCATCAGATCAGGCACCATCCCATCGTCTGTTATCAGATTTTGGTGAGTTTGTTCAACCTGTTCTTAGCTGACAGGAGCGGCACCTGCTGTGGTCTTCTGCTTCTCATCTCCTTCAGCGTTCAGAGATGCTCTTCCTCATATTTTGGTTGCAGCGATTGGTTATTTGAGTTGCTGTTACCATCCTGTCTCTTCGACGCAGTCTATCCATTCTCCTCTGACCTCTGGCATCGACGGGGCATTTTTGCCCAGAGAACTGCCGCTCGCTGGATTTTTTCTATTTATTCCAGAACATTCTCTGTAAACCCAAGAGATGTTTGTGTGGGAAAATTCCCAGCACATCAACAGCTTCTGAAATATTCAGACCAGCCAGTCTGGCACCAACATGATAGACAGGCTGGCTGGGTATTTTATGTTAATGAGCAGTTGAACAGGTGGCCACTGAGTGTTCACCGTAAGTAGTGACGATCACAATGAAATTACTGCAAGAATATTGACAACATTTCCTGAAAATAGTGTATTGTTAGTCTTGGCTTCATCAAGCCAAAGTGTTTTTTCTGGAAACATCTCTCTTAGATGTTCTCTTCCTGGTCTTGAATGTTATCTGTAGTTGGCACCTTCACTGTTTCTGTCCATGAAGGAGTCTCTCATCTGTAAACTTTGACCACTTCCTTGGGAGCGACTTCTTGACTTGGCTAGTTGTTGTGACATTGAACCTTTTAACTAAGGAAAGAATCCCTCATCCTCCTGGCCTACAGAGGAATATTTTGAGCTGCCTTCCTTATAAGAACAGACCAAATTGTTCATTTGGTCAGTCCTGGAATCTCTTTTCCTACAATGGGTTTATTCAGTTTTTTCGGCCTAACGATGGGCTCCTTCACTGCACTGATTTCATATTTTACCTCGTATCAAGGGTTTCAGTGAACAGCTGCCAAAAACAAATTCTAGAAACTTTTGTCCAGTTACTTCTGAGTCTGTAATTCCTAAGCAGTTCGTGCCATCTATTTGTTCACCTTCTTGTATTAAAGCTGAAAGGCTGCTGAAAGGTTTAACATTACAAAGGTTGTGCCTTTATCCAAAAAACATATGGACCTAACGATATAAGGATCTCCTCACTGACCACATTATCACAATATTTTTGGACCCACAGAAGAGTCACTTTCTGTCCCCACCTCAGCTAACAAAAATAGGTTAATCTCAATATCGAGGCCTCCTTGACCCAGGTACGCGTTCTCCCACGATACTTTCCTTCCCATTTATTAGGTTGTTGCACAAAGCTGCTTGGGTCATTTCTTTTTGCTCTTTTTCTTAACAGTTCTCTCATTTTCTTGATATATTTTGTATCCAAGCATTTTGCTGACGATGGTTTGTTTCTTTTTAGACATGGTGATGACCTGATCGTAACACCTTTTGCTCAGGTAAATATCCCGTTATCTAGTTGTATGTACACATTTATGTTTTTATCTTCAAACTAAGCCTATTTTAAGTAAATCTTTCAATAAATACCACGGTTATCAGCATACATGTAAGTAGTTGCAAAACTGAAATCTAAAATGCAGGCTTGAAATGTGCATGCGGTGCAAAAAGGGCTCAGTTTGAACAGGACTAGCAACATTCGTCCTAATGTTTAAATTGAAGTAAATAAGTAAAAGTGCGAAGAATGCTACTGATTCGCTCTCTGCTTGTTCAGGTTCTTGCAAGCCTTCGAAGTGTAAGGAATAACTTCACTGTACTGACCAATGTCCAGTGTGCCTCCAACAAGTAAGTACCTCTAGTGGCTTCTAGCATATTTTAAATAATGAGCTGGCATAATTCATGCATACACATCAATCAAGCTGAAATCTACATAACTTACCACATATTTTGTGGTAAGTGTAAATGCTTTTTTCCCAGAATAATATTAGATTTTAGAAAGTAATCAGAATAACGCTTGCCGTCTGCAGTTCCACCAGTTTGTCACAAGGGGGAGGCATTGTCTTGCAGTGGGACTGAAGTGGGATGCTTGACATCAGTGCAGCAGAACAGTTAAACCAGTCCAGTGAAGACCCTACATACTTCAGACAGACAAAAATGAGTACAAGCTAGATTTGAAAAGTTAACTCAACACGATGCTACAGCCGAAGGAATCTTTAATTCTTCTCCTCTCTGGTTTCCAGAGCAATAGGAATAGTTCTCTGCTGTGCACGGCACGGTTCAAATGCTCTATAAGGAATTCCTCTGTTGTCATGAAGCACATGAAGCACAAACAGAAAAACACTCCTGCAGCTACACACGCATGAAGTGACTCATTGGCATTCACCGTGCACCACTTCAGAGGCCGCTGCAGCATATATGCGTTTGGCATACGATAACGCAGGAGACTAGTTACAATCTCTCTTCAGATGCCAAAAAGAAGAAGAAAATGTGTCGTTATTTAGTTTTTCAATTTTTTCATGTCTCTCTCTTTCAAAAGGCTAGCTTTTTTTTTTTCCAACAATATACGTGTCGTTTATAGTTATAGTTAAGTAAGAGTGCTCCGTTTTTCAACAGTGTTGCTTTAAGCTGCAGCAGCACACTGAGCATCATCTCTCCCAGTGGAGTGCGACTGCAGATTTAGATGTACTAGAAATATGTATGTAGGCCACCTTTCTTTCTGTTCGTCACTGTGAAGGTTTAAGTATGAATATGTGTTTCTAAAGACACTAAAAGCTCTCTGCTCTGCCTCAGGCTGAATTAACGCTCAGTTTTCTGTATTGACTACCTGAAGCCCGTCTGACCTACATTTAGCTCTGATAGCTCCACACAGACAAGAGCAAAGACTGAGAAGCACACACGGCGCACAAACGTGGATCGTTCACGTATACTGAATTAAACACACACATAAGCTGGAGCTCGCCATTCCAGCACACATGCACAGTTTTCACTTAACCCGATTTCTTATTTGGGTTATTTTTATACTAATCAAGCTCAGTTAAACTTTTAAAAAAATAGGGACGGTGGGTTCATTGTACAGCATAAAACAAAACAAAAAAAGTGTAAAATATTTAGCTGAATAGAGAATAATGAGCAGAAAAGCCAAAATGCAACATCCCCATATGAGGACACGGGGCCTCAGGAGGTTAAGATTAATGTCTTTAACGTGTTTCAGCCCACCGGCCACTGCCAAAATACCAACATTTAGTCTGTTTATACTGACTTTTTCATACACATTCACACAGTTGAGCAAAGAGCAAGAAGGAAACAGTAATGTCCCCATATGAGGACACGGGCTCTCAGGAGGTTAAAACTGATGTGTTTAGCAACATGTTGCAGAACACTGACCAGCTCCACCTAAAAGTATTCAGTCTATTTATACACTGCAACCCCTGCCTTGACTGTTTGAAACTTTTCACACAGTTCAACCAGGAAATGCAACATGTAAACACGCAACTAAATGCTTAAAAAACGTACACTTTTTCAGTTTGCTGCTCTAGAGCATTCAGGTGTGTGTTTCCCAGGTGTGGACGCACATGCAGCAACTTCAGCCCAAAGTCAGACTGTGCAATGTTCAGAGGAATTGCAGAAAACCCAAGAGCTAGCCACAGTTAGCATTTTAAATGTTTTAAGTTCACAAAAGTATAATTAGAAACAAATGTATGGCAACACAGCTTAAGTTTGCAAAGCTGCATCTGAGCAAACTGCACGACTTCTGGACAGACGAAACCAAAGTGAAGATGTTCAGCTGTCGTGCACAGCACCACTGTGGAGAAAACCAAACACAGCATATTAGCATCATACCTACTGTCAAGCAGGTCTGTGGAGGGCTCTCTCAAGCATAGCAGCGATGGTCCAAGTCCAGACCTCGACCTGTTTGAAATGCTGTAGCAGGACCTTAACAGGCTGTGCATAAACCAACCCCACAAACATCAATGAGTTAAAGCAGCGTTGTAAAGAAGAGTAGGCCAAAATTCCCACACAATGTGTGAGACAGTCATACAGAAAACAGTTACTTGAAGTTATCGCAGCTAAAGGTGGGGTACAGCTGATGAATCATGGGGTACTTCGTTTTTCCACAGGACTGCCCGGAGTCCACGCAACGTCCACATATCTATATATTATTGCCAGAGCCTCTAAAATCTGTTTATTTTGTTTGTTTGTTTTGTGTTTGGTTTTTAAATTTTCAAGTAAGATTTGCTAGTGTTTCTATATAAATATATATCTGTGGTAGTCTTTGTTTTATAGCACCTTTCTTTCCCCCTTTCTGTGTTGTTTTCGTCCTTCCAGGCGCTCTCCTGCAGCAACAACTCAGCCTCCAGTCACCAGAGTTTGTCTCCCGGGTAAGCGGCTCAGAGAAATGTCCCCCTACATGTTTGACCTGTGCCAAGCTACCAGATACAAAGTTATCTTGTTTTATATCTGGTGCACACATTCAACCTCTCTATTCTCCTTGTTTTCATCATCATCTCCTCCTCCCTCCCTTCCTCGCTCTATCTCCTGTCTTCTCCTTGTCCCGTGAATTCGCCTACGTGACCACTTACATTTTCTTTTTTCTTTCTTTTTTCCCCCCCACCATCTGTCTCCATCTCCAGCGTTGTAACCCGGACTATTTTGTCATCAAGCTCATTAACTTTGTTCTATTGCAATTAGACTGGCGGTTGAGACTCACACTTGCACACACAGTTTTTCCTATTAAACCAGCTCGCTTTAAAGAAAACAGCAGACCTCCCTTTTCATCTTTCATCGCACTTGATTTTAAGCAGCCGTGTGACTTTCTGTACTGTACTCGTACATGTCCAGGCCAGTAAGAGGCAGTGTGTGAGTACATGTACGGGCGAAGATAACTTTATTTGTGTCTTTGGAAAGTGAAAAGTCCTTTCAGTCCTCTGTGTAGTGCTAAGATTTGTTCTTGTGCACTTGCTCAGCCGAGGTCATTCGTTTCACAGAGGCGCGAGCAGTAATTACAGTTAAAA
The DNA here is from genome assembly GCF_041146795.1 of Maylandia zebra. Classification (NCBI taxonomy): domain Eukaryota; kingdom Metazoa; phylum Chordata; class Actinopteri; order Cichliformes; family Cichlidae; genus Maylandia; species Maylandia zebra. Next base: position 38,089,737 of record NC_135183.1, on the reverse strand, counting down.
GTGTACACATCGGACATGTGCGCAGGTCTCCTTCAAGTGTCGTTATAAAGCCGTCATGTCACGGCAACCAGCTAAACCAGACAGGAGCTGCACGAGATTAAAAGGAAATGCAGTCTTTGCACACAGTTATATGTCACGTTTGCCATAGGCGATAACTGAATGTGCACTAAAAATGATGTTTTCCCCAAAATATTCATTTTAAGATGCATCAACATTTGTCTTTCATTCTTTTATTAAAAGAGTGAACTATGAGACCTCGCATCTGTAGGCAGATGTTCCCACACTGTCTGCAAAGGGTATTAAAAACAGTCCCAGACAATGTGTTGTTGTATAAAGAGAGACCGAGATGAGCAACAGTGAAACTGAGAATGGCGAGGCAGTTAACCATCAAATAACCAAGATGTTTGACATGAAACCCATTCAGGCCAGATAAGGTATCACGGTTAACCCAGTGAAAATGAAGCCTCGCACAGTTTCTTTAGTCTCCTTTGTTTGGGGCAGCTTCCATATTGAGCTCTTCAGGAGGATCAGACAGCTTCTAATCTTCTTTCATTTTTGAGTCCAAATAAGTCATAATTCAGCACATTGTTGTTGAATTAGTCCTTACTGGTCTGTTTGTGTTATTGCTCAAATACATGACTTCATGTCGTTGAAAGGGAAGTAACGCATTATGCTGTTTATACAATGTCTGTGTGTGTGTGTGTGTGTGTGTGTGTGTGTGTGTGTGTGTGTGTGTGTGTGTGTGTGTGTGTGTGTGTGTGTGCGCGCGCTGCTGTGTGCACAGTTAACTCAGCGACATGTGTTAGTGAGCGTTTCGTGCAATTGTATCCAAACTCTGTACAATGTTGCAGTGGATGCGGATTGATAAGATGCTCACTTTATATCATATAATCATCAAGTATTGTGAGTAATGTTGGCGTGTGTGTGTGTGTGTGTGTGTGTGTGTGTGTGTGTGTGTGCGCGCGCGCGCTGTAGGGAGGTGTTCCTGTGGCTCTGATTGACGTCAGCAAGCCTGTATGTGGCTTCTGTTGACTTCCTGTCAAAGCAGATGGACTGAGTTTTCACTTCCTTCTTCAGAACCGCAGTTCATCAGGTGCTCTAAGTTAGTGTGTGTGTGTGTGTGTGTGTGTGTGTGTCATAACCAAGCTGCATAACGTGCATTGTGACCTTTCTTTGTATGGGTGTCGCAAAATTACTGGTGCGTATTACGTTCAAGTTCAGTCGTTTGAGAGTCACAAAGTTTAAGAATTACTGAGTGGAGTTGACAGTTTAATCCTCCAATTCATGGAAACATTTATTTACACTTGCGGCCCACATGCATGTCTCAACAGCACTACGCTGGGCCACCTTAACAGGCTGCACAACAAATTCAAGCATAACCAACCTTCTTTAAATTGAATCATTAATCTGTTTACATATTTAGCACCACACGCAGATGCTCAGAGAAACAGTAAAAGTTATAAAAAAAAAAGAGGAGAGGTGTTTTAGTGAGGAGCAGAAGTCTGAATGAACTTGACACAACAGCACCGCAGGCTTCTTCACATTTCCATTTGCTTTGTAATTTTTCATGTGAGATCATGCTTTTAAGCTAGCCTCACGAGCTGATGAATGACCTCGTTTTAGTTCCAAAGAGACCCATGAGGGGTATTTCCCAAAGTCTGACTTGACCCGTGCATTCTAAAGTCCTCCGCAGTCATGCCGCCAGCACTGCTGCAGATGCGCCGAGCTGCAATTGACCGAATACCTCACTGGAGTCTGCTTGTTACTGCAAAAGCTTGTCAGCAATGTCGATGGTTAGCCTTCTAATTACCAAACTACGTGACTTCATTTTGCTCATAGGTGTAAGAGTATGTCAGTAGTGTGGGAAACTTTCAAGCGATCATAAGATAAGTAAGGAAACCTTTAAAATGCATCAACGCACTTTAAAACTTTTAATCAAGTATTCCAGTGTCGTCACTTCGTGTAGTAAACTTGTTATAAGTCATCGCCTGCCCACCGCAGAATCACTTCTGAACTCAGTCTCACCTTTTTCTCATGACTCTCTTGGCCCCGTCCTCACTTCACACTACCTGTATTCACATATGCACATGCAACCGCATCTCTCTCTCCCACCATCGCCATCTTTTCGCTCTTTTATTCATTGCCATTATTTTGAGGAGGTGTGGGGGGTTGATGGGGCAGGAAACGTGAGGCAGGAAGCGAAGATCAGATTGTTCCTGTTTTGCTGTCTCTAAACTCTTGTAACTTGACGGAAGCCAGGAGGAACTGTGTGTGTGTGTGTGTGTGTGTGTGTGTGTGTGTGTGTGTGTGTGTGTGTGTGTGTGTGTGTGTGTCAGCCCACTGCAGAAAAATAGGATACGAAGAGACAAAGGCCTATTGTCTGTGCCCACACACTGCACAAACATGCACATGCTGACACAATGATATAATACGTAAATACCTACAGTAGTGCAAACCGCGTCGCTCTCAGGTGCCGAATCCATTTCACCTTCTCTAAGGACACGAATCTCTTAAAGAGAAAAATAATATTAAAAATGGAAGAAGCGCCATGTTTTGAATAGAATTCCTGAAAGAAGTCAAACGGATGTTAACAGCTGCTCTCAATTTTAATAAAACGTGTTCTCTGCTAACAATAACACGAAAGGCAAATGAAAAAAATCAGAAAATCATCTTCAAAAAAGTAACAATAAACTCAATGACCTAGTAATTTTCTAATAGATTTCTAATCTACAAATATATAGAGATCATATTAGACTATGCATTAGGATAAAGTGGTTGTTAAATGAGAACCTCAACAATCATTGGCAGGTTTTGCTCTTTGCTTAAACTGGAGGAATTGAAGGTTTCGTATCATCAGTGCTGCCATAAATATCGTCACCGTAGAAATCCTATGAGAGCAGAGAGCTGAAAGAAATATCACTCTGGTTTTTGCCTCCAAAGCAACTTAGGCTACAGCATGTTGCTGAGGGAAACTTTGACACGGAGACATTTTGTTGCTGAAACTCTGCAGCCTGCATTGAAACGTAATGCCACAGACAGCTGCTGGATGATGCTCTTGGTTGTATTGTTTCTTTATTTGTATGTTTCAAATGTGAATCTGACAAAAGGTGGATGTGGGGAAAGTCTCTAGGTTCATTGGTACCAGTGTGTGGTGAGGGATTGTTATGCGTCCATCACTTCTACTCAGCAGTAAGTGGAAATGTCCACAGATTTCTGTTATCGTATTAATCCACACCCTGTGGTCTAAAGTGTTACAGTTCAAAAGCACACTTAGAAGTTGTACTTTTGAACACCTGACAACTTCTGAGTGTCAGGTGTGGTTAGTGCCTTTGTCATCACACGGTACCCAACAGTTAGGAAAAGTACGGTACGCTTTTTTTCTCACACAACAAAGATGAACATGCCGTAGATGAACTACTGGAGATAGATCAGATTGGTTTCTAGATAACTGTTAAGTGATTTATGCAATAAGTCGGACAACTAGGTGAAAAGAGTATGTGTTGGAATCATAAAGTAATGTGAATTTAACTCAAGGCAATGGTGGGAAAATCAAGTCCAGACAATCAAAGGTAGTCTTTCACATGTGTACATATATCAGATTAGTGCAGATAGTCTGCTCAGATGTATTTTCACTTCTGGAAAGTGAAGATGCTGCCACGCAGGTAGAAGGACGCGTGACGTCAACTTGCAAATACCTGGGCTGTTCTCACACAGGAGCATCAGATATGTTACGCAGCTTACAGCAGGTAGCAGGTTAAAAATAATTTAATGTCCCCATTCTCACTTGAACAAGAAGATAAAGTGAGTACATTGAAAGATGTTGTAAATATATTGGGGTTTAAATCAGTTGTTATGCACACAGTGTTTAAAAGCTGTGCTACTGTCCACTCTTAAGGCTTCGGAGTCTTTTGGCGTTACAGTTATTGAGCTCAGTGACGAAAACGCATTGTTTTCACAGAGCCATTATCACGTCACAGTCACCAATGGGTTGTTTGAGATCCGCATTCACATGTGCTGAGAAATTCCAAATAATAGCGAGCCACTGACCCAAAGCAGCTGTCGTGTGTTATGGTGTCATAACAGAGTCAGGAAATATTATATCCCATTAGTAACGCACTTAGCTGGGAGAACCTCGCGGAGGTATGACCTGATTTCCTCGTCAAGCCGACCTCTGTGATGAAATGCTGTCATACAGGATATATGTGAGGCAAAGGGCTCGTGAACTCTCCAGACCTTAGTCGCATACACACCGCTTGTGTCTCAGTTTGGCCGATTAGCAGTGTGGAAAGGTGTCATTGAGATGACTTTTAAATCGTAATGTGCTTTTCCATTGTGTAAGTGCTTTCTTATAAAGCGGACAGGGGCCTCCCATGACTTTTCCCCAAAAGCAGCTGTTTGGTGAACTTTGTACACCAAGTATGAGTGACGATAGCGAACGCGCTTGCGTGGCCCAAATCAGGATGGGCGGAAAAAAGTAAACAACAATTTTGCAAATAGAAACCAGTGCACAGATATTTGTTGTGTATGGCACTGTCCATATTTGGAGAACTTTCTCTTTGTTTATAACCAGGAAATTCTTAGCTGTGTCTTAAGGAAAAGCTTGTTATAAAAACACAATGGTGGATCAAGATAATGCTGCTGCTATATTTGGTCATCAAAGCTTTGTTTGTACGCAGGATTCATAATGGAGACAAGCACTCCTGAGAGGTTTACATAAATTCATTTGCTGCTCAGATTTAAAACCTTTAAATGTGCCAGATCGTACATGTTTGTAAATACAATCTGCCTCAACAAGCAGGATCAGCCGTAGAACGGATAATTATTGTGGATTTTTACAGTTGCAATCAGAAGTTTAAATACACCGTCATGGGCATGACTGGCATTGCTTTTAATGTTTCGTTGAACTGTTCTTTTTCCAGGCTGGAATGATTGTACAGCATACACCTTTAGCGACTTTAAAAACAGAGTTCACAAGTTGGTTTCACAAGTTTGAATTTATTTTGGATTGTGTTTAATCTGCACAGGTTCAAAATTATACAAACGTGGTCAAATGTACATAGAGCCCCACAAACATTTGGCAAAATGACCCTTAGCAAGAACTAGACACTTCTGATAACAGTCAACAAGTGTTTGGTATAATTCTGGCTGAGTATTTGATCACTCTTTTTGGCAGAATTGGTAGAGCTCCTGGCAAAGTCAACACATTTTCATTAGGGTTGAGGTTAGGGCTTTGGAAAGACAATTCCAAAATCGGAATGTTAACCTGCTTCCCTCCCAAAACCAGTTTTTATGTGTTTGGGATCACTCCCCTCTTGGAATACCCAGTTGTGTCCGATTTTCAACCATCTACCTGTTGATTTCAGAATCAGAATCAGAAAGGGGATTATTGCCAAATGTTGAGCAGGTTTACAACATTAGGAAATTGCTGCGGTGCTTCAGTGCAAACATAGTGTCATAAATAGCACTTAAATAGACATGAAAAAATAAAAGAATAAGAATTAAAAGTGCTACGTAGGTGTAATTGCAGGTGTAATTGCAGAATTTGGAGGTCAGCATCCTTCATTATTCCATCCAATTTGCATAATGTAGCAGTAACACTGGCAGCAAAGCAGACCAGGGCATGGTGCTGCCACCACCGTGCTTGTCTGTTTGTACACTGTTCTTAGATTTCAAAGCCCAGTTGTACTTACATTTCTCCAGGAGGCATTTGGCTCGTCCATGTGGGCAGCTGCGAATATCTGCCAAGCTTGAAAGTCCCAAAAGGTTGATTCTGTTCATCTGGACGTTTTCAGTGGGAGAAACAATTCGTCACTCATCCAAGTGACTTCTTCAGTCTCAGCTCGGGTTCAGCTGCCTAAGCGAAAACCTTGGTGAGCCTGTACGTGTCAGGAGTATCGGAGCAGTTGAGATGCATTATTTCTAAACACCTGGTCTCTGTGGCTTTTAAACACCAAAAACTGGTCCACCCTAAGGATTGGGTCCCCCGACACAAACAGAGTAACATAGTGTACGCTGTTAAGTGCCAGGATTTATACATCGGGGAAACCAAACAACCTCTAGCGAAGCGGATGGCACAACACAGAAGAGTCACCTCGTCAGGCCAGGACTCTGCAGTCTATCTACACCTACAGGCCAGTGGACACTCTTTCAGTGATGAGGATGTCCACATCCTGGACAGGGAGGAACGCTGGTTTGAGCGCAGAGTCAAGGAGGCCATTTACGTGAAAAGGGAAAGACCATCTCTGAATCGAGGAGGGGGCCTAAGGGTACATCTGTCACCATCTTACAATGCTGTGATTGCAGCCATTCCCCAACTCTCTGTGAATGGGACTCAGGGTTATTGATCAGTAGTTGTTGATCAATGGTCACGACAATATGCATATTAATGATGAAGGAACTGAGCTCACAGTCCCATTGTTCATTCAGTGGGTGGTTTCAGTCATTGTCCAAATGTCCTGTTTATAAGATTGGAGAAACCTGCAATCAGCTGAGACTGAAGACGTCACCTGATGATGAAAACGTCCCGATGAACAGAATCAACCTTTTGGGATTTACTTACCTGCATGATTGAGCATGCATCAAGACCAGCTTAAAGGAGCAGGGACTCCAACACCTTTAAGGTCAACACCCTCTCAGTCTATGGCAATGCCAAACAGTCAAACTGTGAACAGTGACGCTGGTGTTCTGAGTATTGGTCAATCCAAAAAGTGCTATCAAAGTCCTTTTTATACTGGCAAACAGAAACTACCAATCATGATGACTAACAGAACCATACATGAAATTATTTATTTAAGCCTCTCTGTGTGCAGCAGAAAGTAGAGCAAAGGGCCTTGAAGTAGGACTACCATATCAGTCTCTTTATAAATGTTATTTAATGCAGGCTTTCAACAACCATGCACTCCCTGATTCAGACAGTGGCCCGGTGTGTGTGGGAATGCACAGAGGAGGTCACAGAGAGGAGGACAGGAGAGACAGGACAGGAGGAGGAGTGATGAGGAGTGATGAGGACAGGAGAGATAAGGGTTGTCTTGAAAAGGGAGGAAGAATAAGCAAGAAGGACCCTGAGAAAATATGAGACAAGAAAGAAGAAACCCAACACAGAAACAACATGAATTCTTTCTGAGTCAAGCTGTCTTATTTATTACTTGTATTGACATCTATGTGAAAAGGAATCTAAAGGAATTTAAACTGGGCCACTGCAGCTATAGTAACAAACAGGAGTCGATGGAGCCATAGCAAACCAGACAGACACACCACTCGCTGAAAATCACACACAATTATCTATCAGACTTTAAGTAAAAGAATATTTTTATGTGTGGAATTGCTTTCTCAGCTAAAAATAAAAAGCATAGTCTGTGTACTTAACTCATAAATGACAGTTTTGATTGATGATGGCAAAGGTAATTATGGTGCTAATGACTGTTTACATGGAAACATGCTTGGATGTCTCGTAGATGTTTCACTTCTTCCTCAGATATGTACAGACACTCGTGAGCATGGCACAAATAATCACACATACACATAAACCTCAGCTGATATTAATTTAGAGTGGTAGCATGTGACCAAAGACAGCCTAGACCCTGTCCAAACTTTAGACTAAAGAAGTATCCTGGTATAAGAGCCATTTATCAAGAAAACCTTTGAACTTGGTTCTGCAGTATGGGCAATTTTTGTGAAGAACTGCGTCAAAACTGCGTCAAAAACTGGTTAACAAAGATATACTTTACAAAAATATAGGTTTCATCTGGTCCCTCCTTCAGTAACTTCCATCAAAAGAGCAGTTTTCCTTGAGGGACTACATGCTGTCAGTTTGTTGTTGGTAGAAACATGCATGACATCATATGGTGATCACTTTTGTTTTGTGCATATATTTGCATCTTCTTGCAGCTGCTGTGTGTGCAGTAGTACTGTTTTGTGAGCACTTTTCATTTACTGTACACACAAACACACATAGGTCGTCATGTTAACAGGCCCAGTTAAAACTAGAGTCTCTAGTAGGAACGAGTGCAGCTGTCTTGACCTTCTCACCGATGCAGGCCTACAGCACAAATGAAGATCTGCTAGTGTGACAAGTGTGCTTATCTCACGAACCTACATGCGTACGCAAAAATGATACAAAACCCTGTGTTTACCAGAAAGATTAGCCAGATTAGGCCGTGTTGGGCTGCATTGCCTGCTGCTCTTCTAATACTGGGGCTTTTTTGAAATATATCAAAAAGTTGCTGGTTTCGGGCGATGAAATAAGTCTCTAAGACAGGGGTGGGGAACTCCAGGCATCAAGAGCCTACAGGTTTTACATCTCACCCTGGGTCAACACACCTGAATTAAATGATGAGTTCATCATCAGGCCTCTGGAGAACTTCAAGACATGTTGACAAGGTCATTTAAATCAGCTGTGTTGGGTTAAGGACACATCTAAAACCTGCAGGACACCGGCCCTCGAGGCCTAGAGTTCCCCCACCCCTGCTCCAAGAACTACAAACCATCTTTTAGTTTGTGCAGTAATGCTGGAAAAGTGTCACGGTCCAGATATGTAGTTCACTGAGGGATATTATGGCTGAGCAAGCATGCCTAAGTGCTGCAGATCCAGTATCCACCAGCCTATCAACTGTTTCTCAGCTCACACTCTGCTGCGCACGTCCACAACACCGACCGTTGCTGTGGTAGTGACGTCTTTTACAACCATGGCCTCTGCCTCACTCTTCCCTGCTTTCTCCAAGAAGTATCCAAGCATTGAGCAACACATACTCTCGGTCGCATTTCCCTGCTTGATAGAGGCTAATGGCTGTTTATACTTTTGCCCCTTGTTTCACCTGCCCTCTTTACTACTTCCCAACTGCTCCCAAAACAAATCATACCCAAACACTGTTATACAAGAGTCTGGCTGGTCTGCTGTGTGTCAAACTCTGAAGCAACAATATTGGAATTTTAATTGTTTAAGTGCTTCATGTGTCCAGGCAGAGTTGTTTCATTCCTAGGAAGGCTCTTCTGCAAAAGACCTATGCAGGCAGCGTGTGTATTTGCTGGTGTGTGTTGCGGCACATCTCCACCAGCATGCAGGCAACTGCCACTGACAATATCTGAACGAACTATTGCAACGGCTTTTAAAGTTCAACACAGATTATGTAAATCATGGCTCATATTCATTCTGCAAGTCCTGTGGTTCATGCAATAAAGATAGGGTGCTGTTTTTCAATTATATTCATAATCATATCGATTTCTTTTTAAGCCCTTCGCATGACTCAGAAAACAGCAACAGCTTTCCAGCATAACAAAGTAATAATATAGTATTGATAAGTAGTTTCACTGTTAATAACAAGGGGAAACTGTAGCCAACAGTTGTATGGAAACCGTTTTAATACAGTTTTCACACCACTCATAACTTAGTCATAATTAAACTACTTTATATAAAGTTATCTTCAACTTCAATGTTCCCAAACTTCTTAGACACTCTGATAGTAAAAGCACCCAAACACACACACACACACACACACACACACACACACACACACACACACACACACACACACACACTGTGTTGGATGAGAGGCAGGGTAAGGACTTCAGTGGATGCATTTGAATTGCATCAAAGTTGGCAGGTGCAGACAGTCTGCTTGGATGTATGTGCACGGATGACATAATAGAAACTGTAAATGCATGGAAAACAAAGGTATGACTATTATATGAGTGACTGTGAATCAAGTGAGTGTGTCTGTGTGTGTTTGTCACGCAGACAACTTTCTATCCGTGGAAGGAAGTCTACACCGGTCAGGATTATGACATTAATGAGGAAACAGGCCCGTAGGACGACAGCAACTTCCTTAGACACACAGCAGGAAACAAACACACGCTCACCCCCAGGTGTTCAGACGCCACCCACAAGCTCTTTTTCTTTAACACTTCATTCATCTTTCTGCGGGGACAAATGAGTTCCTTTGGCGTGACAATGAGACAAAGAGCAGACAGGGCTTGACCTGCGTCACGGTCCTCAGGATGAAAACACTTATAACACATTGCCCCAGTCACAGCTCATTCAGGGCTTTACTAACTGGTTTCACAGGTAAGCCTTTAAGGCTGGGTCTCCACAACAGGTTTTGATATTGAAGAGAATCTTTTGAAATTAGGATTTTTATTGTTTGTTTGTTTCAGATTATCACCATTGCAATGCCCTAAATTGATATGCAAAACACAGTAAAAGCATTAGCATGTAGCACTTCTTTCAGGGATTTTTGACATGCATACTTTAGGGTTGGTGCTTCTAAGCAGCACTGAAAACTGCTGCTAGGGTTGAATGTTGCTTATTTAAATTCAGAAAAGACAATCTCACAACTCTTTTTATAAAGCCTGCTACCTAGCTAGCTGCTTAGCTAGCTGCCAGCTAGTTAGCTTAGTGAGCTAGTCCCTAAAATCTGCTAAGTTACTAGTTTGAATAATGTTCACTATACTGGTAACTTTGACAAACAACAGTCTGAAGCAACGATTCATCTCCCTGAAAATGGTTTAGGAGAGAAAAAGGTCTGAGTACTGCATTAGCCTTACAGCGCAAGTAGCATCTTAAAAAAACTTTTTTTTTAAAAAAATAAGTATTCTGATTATGTTACTCCGATCAAGTTACTTCTGTAGCACTTTAACAATTGTCCTGAGGGAAATTTATCTTATTTTAGCTGTATTTTTTCTTTTGCTTTAGGCCTACTTAATTGCCACAAAGAAATCATTCTACTGTCTCTAGTGTTTCTTTTTGTGGACTTACTGTGTAGTTCTTAAGTTTACCTTTATACAATTCAGCGTTTGTCAAAAGTTTCTTGTGCAAGTTTCACCTCTCAAAGAAAAACATATTTAACTCTCAATAGGGTGTACATATTAGCACTCCTGCATGCTCAAATATTGCTTCATTGTGTAGAGAGCAATTAACGTCACAAACGGCATAATGAGTGTTCAGATATGACATCACGTTAAATTACACTGAATAATGAATGAGGAAAAAAAGGTGCACTCTGGGTTCTCTTTTATGACTAACTGACCATCAGACGTACAAATCAGCACATGCAGTATTGTACAAAATGTGTACAATGTGGCCAAGCAAACATTAACAGTGATTTTTTTTTTTTGGTACCTGTGTAAACACTTAAGAGCCCCAGTTTAAACAGCTTAAATGTTAAGTGGGGCATGTTGTGTTGGGTTGTACAAGGTGTTCTGCTGGTCACAGAAACTGCTTTTTTATATTGAGAGAAGGAATTATAGAGAGAAGAGTCTGTTCTTAGCTATGGCAGATAACACTGTTTGCCCTCAGTCTCTCTCTCGCTCTGAGAAAAATACAGACATGCGATGTTTGCTTTACTCTGGAATGTGTATTTTACCCGTGAACTAGTTCTTAATGTCTGGCAGTATGTTGCGTGTACAATATGTGTCTCTATTGACACTTATCGTGTCTAATGCTCTTAATGCTAGCCATGGCTGAAATCAGGACTCAAAAATATTTATTGACTTAGATTTTCTTTGACGCCGTAACGGATCCGACTTTGCAAACAGTAAAATGAAAATGTCCCAGCAATGTCCGTTTGAAGAAGCAAGAAGTAACAATACAGTAAACTTATCTACTACCTCTTGCAAAAATGGTACCATCATTATATACCTGTTATATTGAGTTAAGGGTGTTATTGTAGAGCTTTTAATAACAGCTCAGTCTGATTATTACAATTGATGACCTGTGTCAGTGCCAGCTCCAGCAGTTAAGCAGGTTGTTTCCCCATCAATATTCCTCCTTATTCCACATCATTCCTTTTAAGGTTCATTTTGACCTTGGGTGCTAACAATCAAGGTCAAGGTCAAATACCTACCCAGCCTAGGTACTCATGTAACCGAGGTCTAGTATGTTGTGAAGTTTAAAGACAAACCATATACCGTATCTTTCGGACCATAAGGCGCATTAAGCAAAACAAGACAGATAAATCAAAACTTTACTCAACTCATTCTTCTTGCTTCCTCCACTTCCATACCATCGATTCATTAATGTTGAATTCTCTTGCAGCTGCTCTATTCCCATGTTGTTGCAGTATATTAATGACTAACCTCGTATTGTGGATGGATTATCTCAGTTGTTCTCCTGACTGAAGTTTGGTCCGTTTACAGCATCCTGCCATGCGATTGCATTTGTCCCTAACCATCGGGAACCCTCATGTTAACTTTTATCAAGTGGAAAAAAGTTAGCGTTCATCCTCCAGCTTCACTGTGTTTATGCTATGCTAACATAGCTGTGTCGCTAGCAATCACGTAGCACATCATTATATAGCAGCTAGCCCAACTTCAGTAACCCTACAAACGTCACTGCTGTTTAGTTTTCTGTCTTCATTTATGTTGGAAGTGATAGCAGAGCTGTACGTTTGAATTTGTTAGAAATCTCTCAGTCAGAACATGCTATATCATGTTTAGGCGGAAACTAGCGAGCTAACTTCCTGCTAACTTCTAACTCCGTTAAATTTAATAAATTCTGTTTTCATGGATGCCTGGATATTAAACTTAATTGTTACACCTGGTAAAGCAGCCACGCTGATCATTTTATTAAAGATGAAAGAATTTAGACAGTTTTTAACTCTCAGTGATGCTGCAGTGTTCGTTTAACTTTGGGACCTGAAGCGGAGTTTGGACCCGGATTCCTCCACGAGGCTCTTGACTACGGCAGCGTAACGCTCCAACAATCCGGTGCGGCTTCGTAGCTACCAAAGTCGTACTAAAACATTTTTTGACAGATTTTTGAGCGTGTAGCACATAAAATCAGTTCGAGACAGGTAAGCACAACCAGAATTCATACATAAGGCGCACCGGATTATAACGCACACTGACGATTTTTGTGAACATTTAAAGATTTTAAGTGCTCCTTATAGTGCAGAAAATATGGTAAGCTTTTTTTGATTTTCACATTTGGTGTGACCTTGACCTGATTTTCACCTAAATGAAATCAGCTCTACCTATTATTGGCCTCTACCACTAAATTTGTGGTACTTTTTTGTGGTAATTTTTAGACTGCTAACAAAAACACAAGCTGAACTGATTACATACTCCCTCCCTTTGGTGGGAGAAAAATAATAGTTTATATGGTTTGAAACACATATTGAAACACATATTATGTAAGAAGAAAAAATAAAGTTTCTTTATTTTGTAACTCTTTGCTGTTATTATTGTTCAACCCAGAACAAATAAAGTGGGAGGGTTAAATGTGACAAATAAGATTTCAATTACATTCCGTTCTGATGAAAATCAGACCACTTGAGTTTTGGGTTACATAACATAGTTTCCCTTTTAATATACTGTCAAAGTATATTGTGGATTCTGTAGTGATGACACTATACTAAAGATATTTTACTTGGCTTAAATTCTATTTGATATTTATTTTTAGATGGCCCAAAAACAAACAAACAAACAAGCAAAATGAATATTCAGCTGCAACACACAGCAGGTAGGATCCCTGCAACAGCTTTACATTTTTCAAATTGCAAGTTTGATCATTTTGCAAAAGAATCACATACATTGTGCAAAATCAGTCTCTCAAATCCTAATAAAATATATAACATCTGCACAGACGTCATCCACTGATTCATGTTACTCAAGTTCATGTTACTCAAGAATTGCTACTTTGCTTTTCTAAGCCAGTAGTGACAGTGGCTCAAGTGGACACATTTCATTGGTTTTAGCACTCAGATTTACTTCGGCTCTTTTTACTTTATAACTTCACTCTTGTCTGCAGCTGGCTGATGGGCCAACAACAGCACAACGAAGAGTAACCCACAGACCGGCTGCACTGTGCTCTGCAGGTAGACAGGCTGTCCATGGACTGCCAACATGCTACCACCAGGGAACCATAATTTTCCCTTTAAACTGTTTTCATTGACAGTGGAGCATGCAGAGTAACCTGTGCAGACTTTGTGGAGAAAAAAAATGGTTGCTGTAGATTCAAATGAAATCTTTCATGTAATTTTTACAAACAGATGTCCCTGAGCAAGGGGCAAAATACCATCTAACTGCTACATGAGGTGTCTTTTCTTGCATTTTAAATGTGTATGCGTGACACATGGCAGCGAGGCTTGCGTCATTTTTTGGATCTAACCAAAAAATTCTCCCAAACCGATGATGAATGCCTCCTCCAAACAGTCATGTTTATTTACCCCGAATATCATTCGATTAAAAGCAGGTGTGTTTATTGTGGTGAAAACTGCACCTCGTGTGGAAAGGGGACAGTGTGATGCTCATTAAGGGCTTTGTGTTTTCGGGGGTGCTTGACCCAGGGTCATGTATTATCCTCTTCAGCTGTCCATTAAATGAAGACACCCTTGTATGTTTATACCCAAATGGACGCTTGCGTGTGGTGTGTTCCCTCTCACGAATTAGAGTTTTAAATCAAGACAATGATCCACTCGCAGCTGTGTCCTCAGTTAACGTCTCCAAGGGACATTGCTGCAAAGAGCAGGACTAATGCGACTGCAGCAGATTGCACTAAACAGTGAGTAAGAGTAACAGCACATCCCATGCTTGAAGAACTGACCTCTGAAAATCAGTTTTTTAGTTCACTAAATGCATATGACTAACATAACTGATGCTTGACTTAATTCTGTTAACTTTATGCTTTAAAGGCAGATTTAAAAAGAGCAAAAGTTAAAGAGTGCAGGTCTTTGTAACGTCAATTATGCAAAGAAGGGATTTTACATTGCTGCTTTTAACTGTGGTTAATAAAACTGGACCATCTTGTGCCACAGCGTCATGGACACACTGTTCTTTTGTTGCAAGTTCCCGTCACTTCACTTTGAGATAAAAGCTGGCTGTTGTCATGCCAAATTCTGATGTGGTACACACCCGAGCAGTACTTGATGGATTTATTCCTCAGTAATATGAAATAGTCATTGCACTAAATTGCATGTCGCATTTTGGGATCTTCAATAAATCTGATTTGAATAATCCTGAAAAAAAAAAAAAGACTGACTTTGAGTATGTTTTCTGGTCAAAAAATTACTTTGGTGATGTCCAACTACTGTGTGCTAAAAGCAAAAGCTGAGCTGACATGTTCATACAGCTGCAAAAGTAAAATGGTGGTGTTTAAGGTGTCGACATAGATTGTATCTACAAGATAAAGCTACCATAATTCAGTTGAATTCAGTTTTATTTATATAACATCAAATATCCCAAGGCCCTTTGTGTTGTAAGGTAAAGACCCTTCAATGTTTCATAGAAAACCCCAACAGTCAAACACTCCCCTATGAGCAATCACTCGGTGACAGTGGGAAGGAAAAACTCCCTTGTGACAGGAAGAAACCTCTGGCAGAACCAGGCTCAGTGAGGGGCGGGGCCATCTGCTGTGACCAGTTGTCAAACCAGTGTCAACCATTGTAGATTTTGAAGCCTTGAATTTCGCATTTAGCAATTTAGCTGTTAGCTTCTTTTGATCTTAGGCGCATCCTTAGTTCACTGTGATTACGTGGGATGCTAGTTTTAGCACTTTACTGAAAGATGAACAAGATGACTGAGTTTGCATTCAAAGTTTGGGAGGGTCTATACAAAGTATTCTAATGGCTGTAAAAGCACATGTTTAATGATGTAGACTGAGGTGTCAAAACTGTCATGACTCGTGTTGTTGGTCACTGAGTCCGCCGCGCAGGAGAACGAGATTAAAAAACTCTGTACAAAGATGAAGTGAAAACGAGTGCGACCACTTTCTGTGCTTTTCGTGATTTATTTCTTCGTCTATGAATTTTTTTGCGGTTCTCCCGTTCCCGGCGAACTCCGCTATCACTTTAGGCCCATTCATCTACCGATCAACCTTCGGCAGTCGCTTACATCATCCGCTTGCAGCGACGTGCGGTCAGGACTGTAATTTTTTTTTAAACCCAAATGCAATCTTTGCATTTGGGTTTAGTTGTGGTCAAGAACTTCTGTGTAGCAGTAAATGGCAGACACAAATGTTCATGCAAACTTGGACTCTATGTAAAGCCTGTTTGTGCAAATATATGTTTGCATCTCTGCAGGTTTCAGAGTTGACTTTCTTTTCATGTAAGATTTGATTTTGACATTTCATAATGTTAATAAAGTTGTTTTTTTTTAATCCAAAAATGTACTTTACTAAGAAACTTCTGTACTTAAAACTAATAAAACTAAGTGCATTTGTCTGAGACTTTTGATGAAATTACAGCGTTATCTTGCCAATCAAGGCTGTTCCAGAAGGCAGTGAAAGACAGCCTTACAGTATTACATTGTTTTGCCTTTTAATAGGAGGATGTTTTTCATTAGTCTTGAACCGGCAAAATGAATGCGCAGTGGACTGCAGCGCATGCCGGAGAGAGAAAAAGAGATGGCAAGAGTCTTGGCGACTTTCCCTTTATTTCCATCTATCATAATCCTTCGGGTCAGCCACACAGCCTGTCCAAACATTTCTATCATCCTCTCCACTATGTGTCACACACAGACCCTGGAAACATGACTGGCATTCAGAAGAAGAGCGGGAACCCCAGCCCACTGTGAAACCACAACAGCCATCAAACTGTCCTCCTGATGCTGTTCTCTGCCAATAACACTGGCTCACTACTTTGAAATGTAATGTGTACACAAACCTTGGCTGCACTGAAAAAGGCACGTCCCACCGTGTGTGTGTTTACTGTTGCACCTTGATCAATAGTTGGTTAACGACCCTCTTAAGGGACAAATACCTGGGACTCGGCAACATTTGGTCTTAGAACTGAAGAAGCTTCTTAGATAAGAGTTGAAACGTCTTTGGGAAACTTGAAGAAGTCCAGTCGCTCCTTAGTTTATCATAACCTGGATGACTGAGAACCCACACAGGCATATTACTGAACCCTTGTTTGCCTCACCAGGTGAATTTGTGTGTGTACCTGTGTTTATGCTTTAGATGAGCCTGCCAACGCTGTGTGTGTATGTGCGACTGTGTGCACACTTTGTGACTGATGTGGGTAGCTGTACGTTTACTCTCAGAGAGGAGATGCGGAATATCACGACCCTCCGCCAAACCGCCCGCTCTCCTGCTCAGCTCAGATCTTACCGTTGTTTATGCGATCTGACTCTTGGAGACAAGGTGACGTCATCAATAATATTTTCTGCCAGGGCCTCTCATGTATCGTGCAGGCTACAGTAAGCGTTTGTCTGTGAATGCGTAAGGTTGCTGTAATACGAGTCCTCTTACTCACAACTTGGACCGTATCACCAGTATGCCAGTCGAGATAAAAGAAACTTGTTTGTACTTGTTATGGAGACCAACCTGAAGTGGTGCTTTTTTCTTCTGAGGAGGTTTTTGTATGCGTGTCCACACCAGGTTTATTTCACTTTTTTGTGTAATTTCCCCGTACGTACTTGTAAGCACAGCAATAAAAGAAAAAAAATTATTTAAGA
This sequence comes from Maylandia zebra, assembly GCF_041146795.1. Lineage (NCBI taxonomy): Eukaryota > Metazoa > Chordata > Actinopteri > Cichliformes > Cichlidae > Maylandia > Maylandia zebra. The sequence continues at coordinate 38,072,352 of NC_135183.1, read as the reverse complement.
AAAACCAGAGGTGAATCCTTGAGGCGATAATCATAAAAGGTTTGTTGGCTGTGTTTCTGCATCGCATCTGTGTCAGTGTTTTCAAGAAAATGTTTGTTTAGGGAGGGATAATAATCCGCCCACCAGACTGGTTTAAAATCATTAACCAGCTCTGTAAGTGGATTTAATCCATACTGTACTATTTTTTTTTTTAAACCAATGTACTACATGTAAACATCTCATAGAAATCTATAGTAAATAAAGAACCTGAAACACAGGCGCAAGATGTTTGTCAGCTCGATTTGTGTGGCCAGAAAAAAAACTGGTTTTGACAATACTGTGATTGGTCGATAGAACTCAAGAAGACTTCAACCAAATACCAGAAACTTGGCACCAAAAATGTCACTACTGCTTCATGGGCGATTGGTAGAGGTTGTTGGCTGGCTGTGAAATCAGTTTCCAAAGCTCCAGTCACCCAAGCCTAGAGACCAAAGATCAGGAACCCCCTAAAAAATAAAACTTTTGAAAGCTGTCCAACTCTCTGACCACTCTCTAAGTTTGTGTGAGTGAGGCCTAACTTGTTTAAATTACCAAAATCACTCATTAAAGCAAACAGACTAACTAAGACTGAGACATTTAACCTGCAGCACCCGTGCTCTGTTGGGTAAAGTTGCATTTTTGTCATTAGAGTCTGGTGGTTTTGTTAAAAGCAACATAATGGGAAAATGCTGCACAATGGCAGTTGTACACTTCAGGTGGCCTCTGATTAACACCAGAGGCCACCTCTCATTGTTTGTGCATCTGTTATGTCACCTTGCCTGCCTCTGCAGCAAACAGGAATCTGGATGTTTACATGCCGAGGTGCCCTTTGGGAATACTCGGGCTAATATGTAAGATGAACATGTTATTTTTCCCCTCGAGTCATAGAGTTGGAAGTTAACTACAGCTCGCCGTGCTTGATTGATTTTCTGTTTACATACTTACAAGCTTTCAGTTGTTATTAACAGTCAATTTCGATCACATTATGGTCTTAAAGTATAATTCCAATTATACTTTCAGCTGAGAGGAGTCTCCGCGCAGCTTTCCAGGAAACCACATTTCGATATTTTAGAATCTTCCCCAAAGTAAACAAATGATCTGCCTGAAACAGCTGTTTCACTAACTGCATTAGAGGTCTCCATCCAGACAGACTCTTCAGCTGATCTTATCGCCATGCTGACCCATTGCATGGTGATTCTTCACATCGAAGAGCTGGCAGTCACATTTTATTTGGATATTTTTCGCTGATTAACAAATGTCGTACTCGTCCAACCTCGATGCCCTACAGGAAATTGTCCGTTAAATTCCTTCCAAAAATAATTTGTGGACTGTAGCCTAACAGAAGATCTTCTGTTTGGTAGAAGGTGTGCCACTGCAAACACGAAGGAATGATAACCACTCCCAGACAGAAAAAGTAATTGAGGGAATTTTTAGTGTTTCTGTCTGCAGATGTACGTCGACTGAGATCACTCGTATACCGATTTCTTCCTTTGTAGTTGCAGGACAGTTGCATTAATTCTTCCGTATCCTGACAGCCCAGCTCTGATTTTCACCTTAAAATGAAGTGCTTTTCTGTCGTCTGCTCCCTTCCAGGAATTTGGTTCTCTGTGTTTTCTTTGTAGTGGGTGATTGATGGGTTGGCTGTTGCTGAGACTGTCAGAGATACGTAAATGGGGAAAGAGAAAGAAAGGTAGGGTGGGATGTTTTCTACACTGGAATTTTGTTGCATAACAGCTTAATTCGTTACCTCAGTTCGATGGAAAGAGTCTTTTATGACTCTGACGCTGCTGTACTTTGTGTGGCTTTGACCTCTAGGATGATGTTGCTGTTTGTCTGGGAGACTTTTATCAGTGGCGACAGACTTTTGCTGTCACTGTTTTTCCTGCATAGAGAAAATTTCTTTAACTTCTCAGTTAATTTTAAACCAACGCCAAAAGCCAATTTCAATCTTTTAATCACTGCCTTTTTTGTCCTTTTTAAACCAGTACCGCTAAGTGGGCCTTTATCGACTCAGTATGCATTTTTGTTGCTGAAATGGACATAAAACCCAAAGGTTTTTGAAAAATGGCTGGCTGACCCCTGAGGACCAGAGCTTGCCTCTCATTGTGAGATAAGGAAGTAAATAAAATGCTCTGTTGTGCTTTGTTCAGTGAGGTTGCTCCACTAAAACTGTCCTGGCGTGCAGCGACTTCCCCAGTGTGTAAATTGTTTACTAGGAAAAGCTTGTATTGTAGCACCATCCACTCTAAAGCATCCACTCTGAGCTAGCCAGTTTGTTTATGTCTGCACAAATAGAGAAGTGGGTTTTAGAGTTGTGTGGAGAACTAGTTCAAGTTACTGGTTTCAGTTTCTTCCAGGTGCGCTCAAACGATAAACTTTTGTTCTTTTTCTTTTTTGAAAGGAAAAGCCCTTCCATCCATCCATTTACGTCTTATCCAGTTCAGGGTAGTGGGAGCCTATCCCATGTCGTGGGGCGAGAGACGTGGTACTCTCTAAACAGGTCCCAGGTCGTATGGTAGGGTCAATTTAGGACTACCAGTTAACCTAACGTGCAAGACTTTGGAGTGTGGGAGGAAGCGGGAGTACCTGGAGAGAACCCACACAGCCACAGGGATCTTCCAGGTCCTTCCTACCGCGAGGCGACAGTGTTAGCCACTGCGCTGCCTCGGAACAGACAGCAACAGATGAATCAGTGCTCATGAATAAAACTGGTAACGGCTGAGATATGGAAGCAATTGCTGAAAGAAAATAATGCCATGTGCTATATGTGTGAGTTTATAAAACTAAAGTTTGGTGACTATTCTGTAGGGTTGTTTCATATCTTCTGAACAAAAGCAAATACAACACAAATCAAGTTAATCAACTCGTAAAGTACCAAATGTTTTCTTTAAAGCATCGTACGCGTCTATAAATGGACCTTGCTTGGGTTGTTTTTGTGTGTCAACAGTTATGTTATTGCATATTAGCTATGGAAAGGTACCCACTGATGCCTTTTCCAGCCTTAGGTCACATTTCACCATCCTCCAACTCACGGACTCTCGAGTATCAGTCAAGTGACCTAAGAGGGTTAAAGAGGTTTCCACACACAGTGACTGACACAGAATAAGTGGCACCGCTTTCTAGTTATTAATAGCTTACTGGACAGTTAAAAAAAAAAAAATTAAAACAAACACTAGTAATCACTTTGTATTCACTCTGTAGCTGCAAATACATTTTAAAAGCCTGACACAGGCTTCTGTTGTGGTGGTGAGCTCATGGTTTAATTGCAAGTAATCCCAGTGTTAAAATGTGGCCGGGCCTGGTCTCCACTTTACAAGTCTCCAGTGTCATAAACAAGCTGCTGTGCCAAGTATTTACCCTACTCAAAGCTCTCTATACACGCTGGCGCTGGGTTCGCGGGGCTCCCAGCCAAGGGAGATCCAGAGCTCAGTTTTAGGAAAAGACCCACTTGACTGTATGTTTATGAGTGTGTATTCTTCTACACGAGGCCTATTTTAGGTTTGATTCTCCTTCTTAGTGTGCGTAGTTTAATTCTTGATTTTGTTAATATTTCATTGCGGTGTTTTAACTTTCTTGGCTTAAAAACGGCAGATCTGCCAGGTTGCAGTTAGGTTGCAGTTTCCTAGTTGTAAACAGACGGATGATTTCCAGTCCTTGCAGTAAGACTGGATGAACAAACTCGACACCAACCAGAAAAGCAAAGGCCACAAATTGCTAACGCTAGAGTTTTATACATAGTAGAGATTAAAAAAGTCATTGATGTAACTCAACTTCCTGTCTACCTACGCTGCAAGCCCCCCAAAAATATCCTTCCTGTCAGAGAAGTTGCATTGCTGCACAGGAAGCACCACATAATGAACTAGAAACCATGTAAAGTAATGTTATGTGCAGTTAGCTATTAGATTCAAGGGGATGGTCATTACTGGATTTTGGGATTAGCTTTGAGCTTCTATTTTAAAGCATGACGTTACATTGCTGTTAAATTCCCATTTTTATTCTTTTCCTTTTATTTTGATTAGAGAGGAAATTTGACTCACAGCAAAGATCCTGTGCTGGATTCAACTCGCGGGACTTTTGAGGAGGATTTCACATTTTGGATTGTTTTGTTTTGGGGGGTTTTCAGTCTGTCTGTGGTCATCATCCCGGCCCCCCGTTCAGTTATGTCATCCTCACTTATCTAACAATACAAGCCATGATGTCATTAAAACTCTGAAAAACAATCCTTAAACATCTGGTGGGAGCAAACAGTCTGAGTCTTCACAAGTGTCATTAAGTTAGTCAGGATCCATAAATATTTCAACCTTTTTCCTCGTTTACACCTTAATTGGTTTGAATGCTACTCTTTTGTTTGTTTTTCTGTCCTTGTTTCATTACCTTATTTTACAGCGCGTATATAGTGGCTGTAGGCTTGCTGTACGTCACATACATACACCACTTCACACAAAAAGCGGTGTCACTTCCCTCTTTCGGTAAAAGACAAACATCCTTCATAGAAAGGGGTTTAATTGATTTCAGTTTTCTTTTCTTCTTCCTCTTTAACCTATAAAAACCATACAAAAACACTTGCAGTTCTCCCTAATAGGATTTATTTTCCCCTCAAACCAATTAAAGTTTCAAAAGTCTCCTTTGAAGTAATATTACGCTCTCCGTGAACAAATTTACATTTCATTTCCAAAGATGTATCAATCTGTCACTTTTGGCTTTGTGAGCATTGAAGGCCGAGTAAATGAACACCATGTGGTTTGATGCTGTTTGAGCGCAGCCGTGACTCCGCTCCAGTTGTTGTTTGGATGTTGTGTTTTACCGGAGTCCTGTTCCGCTTCGGGTTTTATCTGCAGCCTGCCACAGAGAGAGAGAGAGCAGGTTCAGAAAGCTGGAAGCATGCACTCTGCAAGTATTTGAATTATGCCATTGACGTCAGCACAGTCATAAAGTAGACGGGTGCCCTTCCCCTGAAGTATTCCCTTGCCAGCAGGCCTGTTCAGCTCTGTGCAGATGGATTCAAACGCTCTCTGCTTCACAGACAGAGCCTTTTGTTTGGGTATTTGGGAAGCTTTTTGCACTCCCCCCAACCTGACCTGCCAGAAAAACACCACAGCTACTGCGTCCTCTTTGTGGAGCAGCGCAGGAAGCCAGCTTTTTTTAAAAAAAGTCAATGATTAAACAGCCCGCTTTAATAAAAAGCCACCTGATTTTTACCAACAAAGAGAAAAAAACAAGAAAAGCATGCTTTTGCTTATCATTTCTCTGAAACGATTAACCTATTTTTTTTTTCTTCCCCCCAAATCCATGTATCTTTTTCGAAACTGCTCTTCAGTTGCACCGTGAATGTCGCGTGACTATTTCGCTGTTACTCGGGGAGGGAGTCGTATTTAATCTTGATTCAATCAGGAAGTCTTACTTAGCCAGTTTGGATGAACACAATCAATCTTGTCTTGCGTGCTCACCGCTGCCAACAGTCTTTATTGGTTCAATTTGATTTTGTAATGTGGTCTGGCAGGCGCACATAAACACACACGGGCTGGCCCGAAGTGACACACAAGGCATGCTTACCCATCATAAGTAGGCATGCTGTTTGAGGTTATTTGAGGTTTTCTTCAGCTGGTCTTCATATGTTTCTTGAGCCTTCGTTGCACGCAAAGCCCTTCATTGCAGAACCCTTCTGGTGCCTTTCCTGCCCCGCTCGTTAACTCGACTTTATCCCGACCCGGACCAGCCAGAATTGGCTCCGTTTCACGGCTTGCACGCTAAATACAGCCAAGATAATGTTAATGAGACAGTCATGTTTGTCTTGACAACAGTTCAACAACAGCTGGAAAAGTCTCCGGACTAAAATGATTTCTCGCTTGGCCTCAGTAGAATGTTTTTCAGGTCCTGACGCCAAGAAACAGAAGAAGCGTGACATGTGAAGAGAGCCTGTCTAGCTGCAGTGCACATCACCTTGGTGAGGCTGTTTACGGCCCCATTATTTGAAATAAGACCCTCAGGAGTGATATGAGGCCTGGGATGGAGCACGTGGAAGCGGTCCGTATTTTCTGACATGTTCAAGCCGTCAAAATACAAATAACACTAATCGTTTATGACAAAACGAATTACTCCAATTTGTCACCTGAAATGTATTTTCACATGTAGCTCTTCTGACGTGACACTAAATCTAGCAGCAGTAAATGGTAAACGGCCTGTATTTATATAGCGCTTTACTAGTCCCTAAGGACCCCAAAGCGCTTTACATATCCAGTCATTCACACACTGGTGATGGCAGCTACATTGTAGCCACAGCCACCCTGGGGCGCACTGACAGAGGCGAGGCTGCCGGACACTGGCGCCACCGGGCCCTCTGACCACCACCAGTAGGCAACGGGTGAAGTGTCTTGCCCAAGGACACAACGACCGAGACCGTCCAAGCCGGGGCTCGAACCGGCAACCTTCCGATTACAAGGCGAACTCCCAACTCTTGAGCCACGATCGCCCCGCCAGTAATGCATCTCCTGGTAGAGTCTGAAGCTCCCCTCCTGGAAACCCTTTGATTTCTGACTTGCCTTCTTAAATTAGTAGTAAGTACTTTACAGTAGTAAAGCTGTCTATGAGCATTTATTTAAAAATAAAACAATAATTGTGATTACTGAGCATGCACTTTGTTGCTTTTGTGATTTGAAACCCACTCGAGGAACATGCCAGGTCACTGTATTAGCACAGAAAAAAAACGCTCCCAGTTAACCATGGCTATTGTGTCCCAGTTTGTTTGGTTACTTGCCATTTAAAGCGATAGTCTAATATGCTAAAATAAGTTAATTGACTTTAGTACTAAATCCAAAAGAAAGAAGGGAGAGAAGGGCAAATATGATATCATTAAAAAGTAGCTGGTTAGCTTCCCTAGAAATTAACAGAAAGTAACAAAAAGGCAAATGAATGTGTGTATATGTATATGAATATGACTTTATATGACTTTTCTTTTATTGAAGCTTCAGCCTGTGACAAAAGCTAATGTGGAGCCCCTACCCCTGCAGTGTTTGCAAAAATAATATCGTGACTGATCTCATTTCTGAATCGCATGTTACAGCTATGAACACAACTTTAAATGCACCGCAGTTTAATCACACAAGTAACACTAAAGGAACCAAGCTGAGCAGGAACCACATCATAATGGGCACTGCAGTAACATAATAAATAATAAATAACACAGTAGGAGGTTTGGGGTGACAGGGTCTCATCGGAGACAATTCACTGAGTAATATATGAACGATGAGTGATGAAGGCTTCTTCCTGCAGCCTATACACACTATATTCTGCTTCTGTTTCCACTTTGAGTGGAAAAGTGGGGAGGGACAGCTACAGGCACCTGTTGAAAACTAGCAGAGATGTAGGATTCTTTCTTTTTTTGATGAAGTTTAACAAACTGATGGTATTTTTTATCTAAACCTGCACAAAAACAGCTCTTTAGTGGGAAGATGCTTCTCTATGCAATGCACACGCTTTACACTGAGTCAAAGAGGGGCTACTGGGCTGGACCCAAGATCACGTAAACAAGAATCAAGGAAAAAGAGTAGCTTTATCTCTACTGCAGTCAGATATTTGAAATAGGGAAAAAAAGCAGAACACTGTGATTGACCACGTGTCAGCCACGCCCTCAGGAAGTGAGAAGTGAGTAAATCTGTTGGTGTCAAATCAGTCTGGAGGTGTTTTAGAGAGCAGGGTCTTTCAGGACCACCAACAGCTGCTCTATACCCAACACTTCTCATAATCCCTGAATTCAGATGCACCACTTACACCTTTTAATTCTAAGTCTGGAAGCTTCTCTGGAACTTAAAAAGGAGAATAAAGCAGCAGCAGCATCGACACTGACAGAAGTCTGGCTGAGCGGGGTCCCACGGCTCCTCTGATCCATGCAAATCAACCTGAGGGCCAAAGGCCAGTCAGCATGACAATGAGGCTCATTCAGTCTAGTCAGTGCTGTTGCTTTCAATGCAGGAGTTCACCCCAGGTAATACAGACAAAGCCCGGTCTGTGTGCATTTTTTTGGTGGGCATACCCAAGTTTTGGATATATAGAAATGTTAGAAACTGTTGTGAGATGAAGAGAGTGCGTGAGCATGCAGCTCAAGGACAAGACTGTTTACGCTCACAGGTCCTCAGAGCCGAGCTGACAATAAGGCCAAACACACAGCTTCAATGACGTCTGTCTTTTTATCAGCGGGAGAGATACAGATTCGAAACTGTGAAGGTTTTTACATCAGAAAGTGACGAGCGGTCAGATAAGAGGGATACTGTTTGTACGACAAGGCACCTCAGGTCTCAGCGAACCTTCAGACCGTGCCGTGTCAGACTGTCCCTGAGCTCGTTTCACTCCTCACCGTGTACTCCTCACATTCATCTCCTACGTGCGTAAATCACTCCGTGTCTCTGCGAACAATGTGCACGTGACGGAGGCAGAGAAACCTCAGACTTGTGCGTGATTCAGTTTGGAGCAAAGGCCCGTTTGGACTGGTTTCTGGGTTAATGTTACTGTAACTGAAGTTTTAGCCACATAAAATCTTAACACTTGCATGCAAAGATAAAACAAAGTTACTGTCTGGATTAGACTTCGCATAATGGAAGAATGAATTCACTGCAACAGAACTTCTGAAAGAGGCCCGGCCGTCTTCAAAACAATCTTTGAAATTAGGTCACATACCAGTAATACAAATAAATACATGAATGAATGTTCCAGTCACACAGTTCTCATTCCAGTCTTTGTTTTTAGACGGTAACAGCAGCGTAGACACAGAATTTGATTAGCTCTTTCTGCTGTCGTTCCTACGATTCAGCGTGGTCTCTGCTGTAACCGTCCAGCCTTTATGGGGCAGAGTCATCGTTTTGTGCGTTGCTTTTCTTTTCTATCCGGTCGTTCAGTCTGACGTCACTAGCTGTGTCTGGACCTAAACTCCGCTGCAGGTCCATATATCAAACGATCACTATGGCATTACTGAGAGTTGAAAAACTGTCTAAAGTCTTTCATCTTTAATAAAATGATCAGCGTTCTGCTCTACCAGGTGTAACAATTGAGTTTAACATCCAGGCATCCATGAAAACGGAATTTATGACATTTAACGGAGTTAGAAGTTAGCAGGGAGTTAGCTCGCTAGCTTCTATCTAAATACAATATAGCATGTCCTGACTGCTGGGTTTTGGAAACAAATTCAAACGTACAGCTCTGCTATCACTTCCAGCATAAATGAAGACAGAAAACTAAACAGCAGTGACGTTTGTAGGGTTACTGAAGTTGGGCTAGCTGGTATATAATGATGTGCTACGTGACCACTAGCGACACAGCTATGTTAGCATAATATAAACAAGCTAACTTTTTTTCCACTCGATAAAAGTTAACGTGAGTGTTCTCGGTGGTCAGGAACAAATGTAATCGCATGGCAGGATGCTGTAAAAGGACCAAACTTCAGCCAGGAGAACAACTGAGATAATCCATCCACAATACGAGGTTAGTCATTCATATACTGCTGCATGGGCTGGGCTGTAGTTACATCCTAAGGTTTTAAAAACTGAGCTTAAATAAATGATTAGCGATAATAAAAGCCGAGGGAGGGCAACAGTGATCACTGACTGTTTTTAGGAGCTTTTTGAGATCAAATAGAAGAAAATACAAAACATTAAACATGTTAACAACACAAAAGCCATATTAAACGCAGACTACTTTAGGCCTGGAAGTAGGATTCGTCGCGTCATCACTTAACGACCGGATTGTAAATCTCACAGAAATGTGTATAATGTGGGGAGGAATGTATAAGCAGGGGGGATTAGAGCCAGCAAGCTACAAAAATGGGGCCTAGCACTCAAACACGTACACGCTGTGTGGCCCAGTCAAAGCACCTTTGTTATGTTTTGTGGTTGTAAATGACTTTCAGTTTAAATGCAGGTAGAAGAGCCACAAGTCACACTGTTGCACTGAGCTGTACTCACATGCTGTGAAACAATAGGACCCCCGACCCTGCAAAAAATGCAAATCTAATGTTTACTTCCAGTGTGTTGCTACTTCCAATAATGTCTCATTTCATAGATTATTCCAGACTGGATTTGAACCTTCGCCACACAAATTCTGTTTACTAAAGTGAGAAACATTAAACACAGATAAAGAGACGCGCTTGCTATTTTGTTAGCAAGTGTAACAGCTGCATTCTTCTTTCCACCGACAGCCGCGCACGCGAAAGCGCTGTTTCGCCATCTCCACCGCTGTGTTAGGGGAAGGCAGCAAATATAAAAGCTGGTAGCTTTGGCACGAGAGACATGGACGATTACAACACATCAGAATATTTAATCTGTGAATCAACATCCTAAATATGTCACAGTGCTGCTTCTGGAGGGTCACAACCACATAAAAAAGGAACCAGCACGTTTTACCAGCACTGCGTCCCTGAGCAATGAATTTACCAGCTTTGTCTCCAATATAACAGGATGGCTAGAGGTTTATTTTACCCTCCTATCCTTAATATCAAACAGCCGCAGGGTAAGGAAATGTCATCTACTGAAATATTACTCACATTCTGAGTCCCAGTAAATCAGATAAATGTTTGCTAATGAAATACGTAGCCATGATGTCATTTTGTCACTTCTCAGAACCCAGCTTAGAGAAATGTTTTGATCAAGAAATGTATCGAGGTTATGCAAGAAGGCCCCGAAACCACAAACTCCACCACCGCTCTTCGTCCTCCCCTTGACTTTTCAGATTTCTTGTCAATGACATTTCTGTGAATGTCAAGCCAAACTTGAGTTTGTAAGACCTCCAAATGCAGCGCTACCCCCCCACCTCAATGTACCATCTCTGGTCTTTGTTAGGAAGTGTTGTGTAACCGCACGGAGGGTTTCAGATCAACTCACTTTCTGGTAAAGCAGGAGATGAAGAAAGAGAGTGCCTCAGTCTCTCTCTTGCTTTTTTTCAGCCATTTACAAATCCGGCGCTGCTGCCAGTTGACCAGCGTCAAAGTTTGGCTTCTCTTTAAGTGCGTGTGTGGTCTGTTTACGCTGGTTCACTAGAAATGTGGGACGTCACCCTTCGAAACCTGAATGTTTACACGGGGAATTCTTGGTCAACGAAAAGCAGAAATTAGGATGGACTGAGCAGGTGTGGGGAGGGCTGGTCCTCAACTGACCCCTTTAGTCAGAGTGGGTTTTGTGTCCCAGCGTGTGTCAGTGCTTGCTCACAATTAAGCTAACAGTCTTCCACATAGATGCTGGCTGCTGATAATGCGCTGCAGCTGACATGCCCTGCTGCATCTACCTTTGCATCACGGGCAAACTATCTCTATGCCCATGGGAGGATGACAGATGCAGCTGTCGCTCACACACAGGCACAAACACAAACAGCTTTAACAGCTCCTGTCTGATGTCCTGTGGGCACAATGGTCCTTAAATAACCTCATTTGAGTGTGTGTGTGTGTGTTTGTGAAGAAATCTCCCATAAAATGTGGAGTAAATAAACCAACAAAATGTTATTCTTGTGGAGGAGGTGAGTGAATTTAAATTGATTTTATGGGGAAATCTGAAAAATTATGCTCTGAAATGCTAATAATCAAATAAAAGACAGATCTAAGAATTATAAAACATTTTGGAACCGGCGCTAAAATGCACGTGAAACAGGGAAAGGAAAAACAATCATTGAATTATGGATTGACACAGTAAGAGGAATGCTGGTAACATTAAAAAACAGCCCATGTGTTCTTTATTTGGATTTTATTTTCTGTTCCTTTTATTTCTCTTTATTTCATTCACTCTTGCCCTTTTCCTGCATTTTCTCGATTTTAATGTTACCTCGGGCTGCTGATTTCGCTGGATTTAGTGAAAAACAACTAAAAACTTTTCAATATTAAATTGAAACCGAGACAGAGAGTGCTGACCTCAAACCCCCCCCCCCCCCAACCTTTCCTGCCGGCTCCGCTTCTCTCAGATGGAAAGTACTTGTTTGTATGGCAGTGTGTGCGGTAACAAGACATCTTAGCCATCAAGTGTGCGTGTGTCACTGTGTTTGTGTGGCTGGACTGTACATATGTATTTTCCTGCCTGCCCCTGTGGGACAAACTGTAGGTCTGAGCACTGATCAGAAAGGTCCTTGTGTCGGGTGGAGGCGGTGGAAATCCCCTCTTGTATCGTTGTGTGTGTGTGTGTGTGTGTGTGTGTGTGTGTGTGTGTGTGTGTGTGTGTGTGTGTGTGTGTGTGTTTGGAGTGCTGTTTCCCTCAGTCCACCCAAGGCCATAACTGGAGTACTTACTAATATATAGTGAGTGCACATGCCTCTACTCTTAATGTGTTTTCATTATCACCAGTTTTTCTCACCAATACTTTTTACCCATTATGACAAATCATATTTTAACCTTATACCAACACGTTTGTGATTTACTGCTTGTGTCTCATCCATCTAATTAGACCTGACTATAGGTGTAGACCTAAGATCCAGGTTCAAACTGACCTTTTTTTTTCTTTCTCATTATATCCTATATTTACAGTGTTTAATACGTCTATTAGACCACCAAAATTAAAAGCATTGGTAATTAACCAAATTATATTTAATGTTTGTCTAATGGTTAGTCCACCAATGTGTACAGGCTGTTTAATTGAAATGATATTTGAAATGTAAAAAAAGTTGAAGTTTACAAAAAACAACAAACAAACCCTGAAAAACATAATAAGGCTTATTATTATTTGTATGTTGCACTTAATTACTTCTTGATTAATTTCTGACTTTTTTTTCCTTCCATATGTTCAGGAGAGAGAAATAAGGAGATGGATGAATGGATGATGGAGCGGTAGATGGATAAATGGATGGGTGGATGGATGGTTGGATGGATGGATGATGATGAATCAGTAGATGATGGATAGATGATGGCTGGGTAGACGGATGTATGTGTGGATGGATGGATAAATGATGGACGGATAGATGATGGATGGATGGGTAGAGGGATGGATGGATGGGTAGATGGATGGATAAATGGATGGATGGATGATGATGGCTGGGTAGATGATGGATGGATCGGTAGATGGATGAATGATGGAACTTTTCATATGAATTTAAAATAGGCAAAGCCAAATAGGAAGTGAAGTCATATTGCGGAAGCTGTGAACTTGTCTTGTTTTATGGTCGACTAGTCTTTTTTATTAGCTCGATTTCTATCTGAAGTAAAGTATTCTAAGCATCGGTGCTTATTTTTGATAGCTGTTGGAGCAATTTAAATATTTTTGACATAAAACTTAGAACCCGAGCCAAATATTTTAGTTCTTAGCAAATAAATCTTTAACAGGTGGTTAACTGGGTCCTTTGCTGGAGGAAAGACTGGTGATTTTGGCCTTGTTTTCCAGCAGGCCAGGGATCAAAGTAAAACCGTTATACAAGTGTTACAGTTCTGTGGCTCTGGCACCTGCCTCAAAACTTGGATTTAATACATGGAGACCTGCAGGTATTTGGCCTTATGGCTGGCTTTAGGGCCTGACTTGCTGAACTAGATCTTGAGACCCAGTTTTGTGTGTTTTGAAATCACATCCTGAAAGTGATTTTTAGATCAATCCAGCCATGGCTGTTTCTCTCTGATGCAGCTTCATTTTCACTCATCATTACTGCTACGACTTTGGACAAATGTTGAAATACCAGTCGAAAAACTTCTACTGTGGTTCTTGCTTTCTGAGCAGAGTTTAAAAGGTCAAAAGAAAAGACCGTTCCAGGGAAAGGGACCTTTCTACGCTCTTCAAAAACACAAACCACCTCAAAGATGTTGGAAATACTGGAGAGCAACATCTCAAATAAGTGTAAACCGTTTCAAGATCAGGCAGTTGTGGCATTAAACTAAACACACACACACAAACACACACACTCCCTCTTTTTCTTTCACTGCCCTCATCAGAGTGAGGGAAGGCTGTGGGCAAAGTGCCAGGTGCCTCTCATGTTTGGGAGAGCAAACAGGCTCGTGTCTTTGATGGCGAGGAGATCAGAGCGGGGGACGCATTCTACGTGGCCGCGCTAAGGTCGCCGCAGTGCACACCCTGCTGCCATGTTGTGCTCCGCAGCTAGGCGACCCGGAGTATACACAGTGAGTGGGAGAAGAGTGTGTTTGTGTGTGTGTGTTGGTTCAACTCCACCAACCAACTCATCGCACACTCGCCTTTGCTTTCCAAGACACACTCACTCCAACTCTGACGTACAGTTTGCAGTTGTCTGAAAAATGGTTAAACCACAGGAACAGGGTCGGAGCAGTGACTCCCAGGCCAAGCAGGAATCTCTCAGCAGTGGTGACAGCACAAACCTTGCCTTGACTTTCTCTGTCTGTCATCATAATCCCTCTCTGGACCAACTTCATGTGTGCTTTGTAGATGTTTTTGTTCTTTACTCAAGATTTCTTTTATTATAATCCTTCTGCTTTATTTGACCAACATATTTAAAAAGAAAAGAAATAAAAACAACCTAAATGGTAACAGCACAACAGCATTAGAAATGTCACTGCATTTCTGGTAAACGTAACGCCAGTGCCAGTTCCTGTCATTTTATATCTAGGGCGCATTTTCTGACTGCTGTGGTTGGACCTTCAGCCTTCTTCTTACGTCCTAGAAAGCAACAGTGACACATGTTTTGCAGCAGTTGTTATCATTTTTTTTTTATGACTAAATGAGTGATTAAAAACATCCTGCGTCAGAAATGATGGGCTCATCACGAAGACGTGTCCGATGCCACCGTCTGTTGTCGATGATCAAAAATAAAATAATTAGTGTGATTAAATATTTCTTAATCGGTGGCAACTTTACCAGTTAAGTCAATGCATGTTTTTAATGGTACAACATGTGCGCCTCTGCATGTGTGTTTAGGTTTCGAGGTGTCTGTTTCCTGTGAGATGGGGTAAAGTTTGTTTGTGAGGTGGGGGTATCTAGTTTCCTGTAATAGGGCGGTTGACTTTATGTAAATAAGCTGAGGGCCTCAGATTGGGAGATGACGTTTGGGGGGTTGGGGACTCACACAGACAAGTCGAGTGTGTGACAGAACGAGGTCAGGTCCTGGCTTTCTCTCGATTCCACTGACAGCTGCGAGTCCCAGCAGCTAAAAAACCTCCTCATGACGAAGGGGCGCTACAACCGTGTCCCACCTCTAGCAGTCCCCCCTCCTCAGCAGCAGGAACCCTGAGCGAGACCCGTGGGTGGACGGTCCCTGGGAGTGGCTGGGCAGCGTTCGGGCTCCATGTGCTCTGTCTGTTCTGACTGCGTGTCTCTGTGTGCCGGCTGTTTGTTGACAGATGACGCGTACCAGAAACTGGCCATGGAGACAATGGAGGAGTTGGAGTGGTGTTTGGACCAGCTGGAGACCATCCAGACCTACCGCTCTGTCAGCGACATGGCCTCCACCAAGGTATGAGAGGCTGCACCTTTCACTGTTTGCTGTTATTGTGTTTCATCATAATGGGGGCAGTTTTGTGCCATCACACTTGTATTTCGAGCAGATAAATCCAAGTCCATGTGTTGCAAGTGTTTATACAAAAAAAGGGCTCCGCTTTTTAGGGGAGCTCTCAAATCTGACTAGCAAGGGAATCTGCAGGAAGCATTAATCCTTCAGCATAATAAACACATGAAGGGCGGTATACAAAATCCAAAGATGCTACTGCTGAACTTAGCATGACCCATCAAAGTAAACAGCGTTAAAAGTTTGAACATAAACAGAACAGTAATGAGGAGGAGATTGGTTTGGCAGAGGGGGCTGAGATGAGTGCTGATTGGATTAAAAGGCCACCAGCTCACTTATATGTCCTATTTATCATCAGATTTGTTTTCCTGAGCAAACATAAAACTCTCCTTGTTGAAAAGATGGTCTAACAAGCAGGTGTGTGTTTTTTCTTGACCGGCTGTGGCTCTCTTTCCATCTTAGCTGACTAACTTTTCCACTGTCCGCTGATTATTCTGTTTCTTCTGTGTCACCGATTGCGTGTCATGTGCAGTGAAGTTCAATGCCTGGTTTTTATGTGAAGAGACAGGAAGTTGAAACAATGGTACTGAACCACATTCAGCTTAATAATCACTTGTTGTATTGCGCTTCCTGTGCTCGTGTCACTGGATTCTCGACATGATATCTAAGAATTATTAGGTGGCATCCATGACTGTGTGAGTCATGGTAAGTTTGCTCACTTACAAAGAAATGGCTGTATCATTTTCATGGAAAGAGACAGACATACAAGCAAAACATGACTTACTATTTGGTGGTGGACGAACCCTTGTTGGGGTAAGACGTTTCTTTTTGTTGGTCACCAAGTTTGCAAAGATTTCACGAGGGGTTTTGGCCCACTCCTCTTTACAGAAACTCTCTGAATCCTTTAGGTGTTGTGGCTGCCGTTTGGCAACTCGAAGCTTCAGCTTCCTCCACAGATTTTCTAAAAGACTGAGGTCTGAGGCTAGGCCACTCCATGACCTTAATGTGCTTCTTCCTTTCCACTCCTTTGTTAGCACACCCCGTGTGGCAAGATACTGAAAGGAGCTCCAGATTGAGCAGTTTGGTCATTTTATACTTCTTCCATTTCTGAATAATGAAAGCTCATCAAACGTTTTGTACCTCAGTTCCAGTCTTGAGCATATCTAAGGCTTTGCCTCTGACCATGTCCTTGGTGGTGGCGAGGTTCGAATGGAAGAAACTGGTTCTGGTTCTATAAACATGCGTTGAGATGAATGATTGATCCTAATCTGTACACATGGGCACGCAGCCAATCTGTGGGAGTCCGAATCCTAGCTGGGTGGTAGGGGATAAAATATTTATTTCACTCACTAACATGCAAATCAATTTAAAACTTTTATGTAATGTATTTTCTCTGGATTTTTGGTTGATATTTTTTGCTTCTCTCCATTAAAACGATACTACCATAAAAATTAGAGACTGTTCGTTTCTTTGGAAACTTACAAATTCAGCAGGGGATCAAAAAATTATTACTCGGTCTATAATTTATTTCTCTGTCATTAGAATCTCTGCTGCTATTACCTTAAGGGCTGTAATACAAAACACATGGTCTCATAATTGCCTCCTTTTGGCCTTTGCATTCAGATGATGTCATGGATATCAAAGCACGGTTTCCCCGTTACGACAAGGTTTTACATCTATTCAGTTTTGTACTTTAAGAATTCATCATTCAGAGAAAATGATCAGACCTCGCCTGCGGCTTGAAGTATCCAGTCAGTCCACAGATGTCTGTTTTTAAAATGGTTGTCGATAGAGATAATGTGGTTGGCTGCCGGACACCAAAGTAAATATGTCTGTGGGATTTAAAGGTAGGAAGAGTTCATGAGTCACTGGATATATGGCCATCACTGTTAGAGATCTAACCTGGGCAGTTTTATACCGTAGACTGCCACAGAGATCGGCCACTTGGAGGAAGCTAGATATTTACATTTTTTGGTCTTTTGTTTAAGTCCAAACCACAGAAAGCTGCTGTGTGTGCGATGAGTGTAACTTAGCCTGAAAAACCCTGTCATGTAAACATGTGAATCAAGAGGAAAGCTTATTATTTCTCATGAAAACTGGACAACAGGATGCGAGTGATCCAGCAGTGGGTCAAACACAATGAACTAGAGAGGAAGACAAAGAACACGTGTGTGTGTGTGTGTGTGTGTGTGTGTGTGTGTGTGTGTGTGTGTGTGTGTGTGTGTGTGTGTGTGTGTGTGTGTGTGTGTGTGTAAGGGATCCTCGCAGACCCCTGGGCAGAGTTACTCTCTCTTCCTGTCTCCTTCCTGATCTCCTGCTGCTCTCTCTATATGACAATAGCCATCCCAACATACCCATTTGGACGGTTAATGGCCGTGTTTATTTATCCTATTGCTGCCGTCACACATCCAGCACTGACAGTAAGCAGGAGCGGTTTCACTTAGGTTGACAGAATCACTGCAGAACTACTGGAACAACTATTCAAACAGTCATTTAGACATGAAAGCAGGGGTGACAGACCAAACACAGAAGACAGGCAGAGTGCAGAGGAAGTCGGAGCATCCATGCTTGTACAAACGTTCTTTAAAGAAGCTGTTGGTTTGCATCACTCCTCAGCTGCGTTTCAGTTTAGCCTGAAATCAAGACTGTAACTGTAGGACTTTTGCAATCGTAGAAAACTTTTTTTGGATCGAGACGAACGTTATCTGTAGGTGATGATTGAATACAGGAACTTCACCAACTTGAAAGATTCCCAAATATCCCAATAAGGGAAAAACGAAGGAATGGTTTTGCGCTGCTTTTTCCAGAAAACATTACACCTACCCCTCGGTCTGCCAAGATCATCAGACTGTAACACAATGGAAAGCTGACAGCACTTCCACTTGAGCAGATGGATGTAAACTGACAGGTGTGGCCATTTATCGTTGGTCAAACGAAAGAAAAGTAGCTCTCTAAATTGTACTTTCTTATTTTTAATCAGTTCATACTGAACTGTATTTCTTCTTTAAATGTGGAGTCTCCGCTGCGGTCCACAGCGCAGCGTATCAAGTGGCACAATGTGCTTATTATGCATTATGACCCTCTCTCACAGATGTGACTTTGGCAAGTGGGTGAATGTGCCCCGACACGTAACCGTATGTGCACAAGATGCTGATAAGGAGTCGCCCATCGAACATGTGCCGCATGTATACATGCCTGTGTCTACGTGAGTGTGCGTGCAGCTGGGTGTCCGTACCCACAGTAGGCTAATCCCCTCATATCTCGGCAGTCTTGTTTTTACAGTAAACTAAAACATTGCACAACTGCAGACCCTTTGTCAACTTGGCCGTTACACCCAACGCGGCTTTGTTAGCAAGAACATACCGATCGGCTCATATGACCCCCGCAACTTCCTATTGTATTTAGGATGGTGGAAAAACTGTTATCCAAGCTGTGGCAGAGTATGAAACATGAGCACAGGGGAGGTGAAACGCAAGAAGATGCGATCGTACCTCCAAGGTGAAGTGCAGGCAGGGGCTGATGCTGAGCACTTACAGTACGTGACTGTCCCCTCTGTTATGTATGGTTGACATAGACGGGTCAAAGTCTGTTGTGAGTTGGAATATGCTCCTTCCAGCACTGCAGACTCTCTGTTGTGTGAAAATACAGCTTAAGCATCTAATGTCTGCTTGATTATAATCAGTTCTTTTTGTCAATATGGGGCTCAAGATCATTTAACAGAGTTACTCACAGATTTAAAAGAAAACTTAAAAAGAAAATCAGATTTAGTAAACTTGAAAAAAGATGAAACAACTGTTTTTTTTAATCATGCGGATTTCACTGAACTTTGGGAAGTGAAGAGAAGATAAAGATTTTATCCCAATTCTGCATGAGCCAAAATTATAATTGAAATGGAAGTTTATAATTGACTGCACTCATTTGCGAAACGTGATGAATTTGCTACCAAAAAAGAAACAACTGGTTCCTGCTTTGAAAAGGTGAAAAGCTGCTGCTTTTGTCCAGTTCATATACTGTATTTTCCGCACTATAAGGCGCACTTACAATCCTTTAATTTTCACAAAAATCAACAGTGCGCCTTATGTATGAATTCTGGTTGTGCTTACTGACCTCGAACTGATTTTATGTGCTACACGGTGCACAGAAATCTGTCAAAACATGTTTTACTACGACTTTGGTAGCTACGAAGCTGCACCAGATTGTCGGTGCATTACGGCTACCATAGCCAGGAGCCTCGCGGAGGAATCTGGGTCCTAAACTCCATCCGTTCAGGTACCAAAGTCAAACGAACACTGCGACATCACTGAGAGTTAAAACTGTCTAAATTCTTTCATCTTTAATAAAATGATCAGCGTTGCTGTTTTACCAGGTGTAACAATTAAGTTTAACATCCAGGCATCCATGAAAACAGAATTTATTACATTCAACGGAGTTAGAAGTTAACAGGAAGTTAGCTCGCTAGCTTCCACCTAAACATGATATAGCATGTTCTGACTGAGAGATTTCTGAAAAAATCAAACGTACAGCTCTGTTATCACTTCCAACATAAATGAAGACAGAAAACTAAACAGCAGTGGCGTTTGTAGGGTTACTGAAGCTGGACTAGCTGGTATATAATGATGTGCTACGTGATCGCTAGTGACACAGCTATTCTAGCATAGCATAAACACAGTGAAGCTGGAGGATGAACGCTAACTTTTTTCCACTTGATAAAAGTTAACATGAGGGTTCCCGATGGTTAGGGACAAATGCAATCGCATGGCAGGATGCTGTAAACGGACCAAACTTCAGTCAGGAGAACAACTGAGATAATCCATCCACAATACGAGGTTAGTCATTAATATACTGCAACAACATGGGAATAGAGCAGCTGCAGAGAATTCAGCATCAATGAATCAATGCTACGGAAGAGGAGGAAGCAAGAAGAATGAGCTGAGTAAAGTTTGACTTATCTGACTGTTTTGTTTCACTTAATGCGCCTTATGGTCTGAAAAATACGGTATGTGCATTAATTCATTAAGTGTTTTCTTGGTTATCAAAGAAAGCTCAAGGAAAAATGAATCCCTATCCCTGAGCCTGAGATGATGACATCATCATCCCCCCAATACAAAATCCACAAACACCAAGCAGCAAATTACTGCATCTTAGAATGAATAATGAAACCATGAAGAAATCTGATGGAGACGAGCACGTGTAAAGGGCTTTTTAAAGAGCCGGTCACCCGAGTAGATTTAACAGTGACAGCAAAGCTTCGGAGATGTGACTGCCAGCTGCAAGAGCGCTGAGCAGCAAGCAAGAGGAGCAGGGGGGGGAAAAGGCTAGAGGCGGGACTACCCCAAGAGGGAGTGTGTATGTAGCAGAGGTCTAACACAGTCATTGCTCCACAGACACAGGGTGTGAGGTAGAGCCTGATCAGACCTCGCAGTCCCGAGTGAGTCACTAGAGCTGTGGCGTTTCCCAGTGTCAGAGAGCAGAGGCTTGGTCCTTTTACTCATGCTGTAGTCAGACTGAGACTGAGACACTTTAACGGACGGCAGCCCCACTCTACCCTGCACTTTACACACAGCAACATGGGCGCCTGTTGCTTTGACAAGAAAGAGAGGAAATTAGGGAAGCTGAACGGTTGGAGGAAGGTGAGTTTTGTTATTTTTATAATTTTATGCTGGTAGACACAGTTTGTAATCATTCGCCATTCGGTGAGATTTCCTGCCTTGCTTGGACTTAAAAGAACAGATGTTTTGTGGCTTGCTCAAGCTTTTTCTTGCACTGAATGCTATTGGATATATATATATATTTTAATATATTACATACACATTGCTTTTTCATACACATTGTGTACTTATATGCCCTTTGATCCTGGTGGAGTTTGGAGCGAATTTTAGCAGCATTTTATTTCAAGTCTGCACATGATTTCACTTTGGAAGCATGTTGGGAGTATTTATTGCCGCTTCAATTTACTGAAAAGTTTGTCCTTTGAATATTAATTTTCAACTCATGGTGGTCAAACCTGCCTTCTGCATTTGCCTCGGGGGTCTTTTATGCTTCCTTTGCTGCGTATTCCCAAATTGTTTCTGTCTGTGGAACTAGATAACCTTTACTCCCAGAGAATCAAACTCATGAGAGATTTATGGTGCTTCCAGATAATTAAGCGCAGATGTCGTTTTGTTCTTCCTGGCCAAATGCCAAAGCGATTTCTTTAGTTTGTAAGTGACCTATAAGTGACAATAACCAGTATTCACTGTAACTGCATAGTTACTGCTTATAAAAAGTTCAGCTTTGTCTGCTTTTAATGTCTCCAACTGCCTAAAATGAGGGAAGGAGCCACAGATTTAAATCACAGGAGGTCCAGCGGATGGAAAGGAGTGTATCTTAGCTGGGTACCAAAGACTTTTTTTTGACATAGGCCAAAACACTCAGGTTGTCTGACGAGAGAAGTAGTGGTGAAGTGCTCGTAGCTTGGGTGCACAGTGTCGAGAACACATTTCTGCAATTCTTTATTTTGCCAGAAGTTAGGAGGAGAATTTAGAACAGACGATTTGAGCATTTCCTGTTTGTTTTTTTGCAGCGTGGTCTTTAACAGAGGGTTGCTTTCTGCTTTCGAAGCAGCCCCGACTCGAGCTGAGCATTGCAGCCTCGAGCCTAAAAATAGTGAAGCAAACTACATCTGAGGCTGTGATCACCAGGAGCGATTAGAATCAATCAGTCGGCTTAAAAGCGATTCTCCTTCCCATCCTTTTTTGCTCTCGAAACCTTCATTTTTTCCCCCCTCTATATTTTACTGTACGGGACCACAGATGCATGAATACACTCCATCTCTCACACACACACGCGCACACACAAGCATAAGCGAGTGAGTCAGAGGAAGTGAGAGGTAGTCAGGCCGTCTCTCAGAATTGTCTGTATCTCTAACCAACATACGCACAGTTCATACGTAGGTAAGTTTCCTGATCTTCTCCGAGTTATGTCACTACCCCTCCGCGCCGCTGTGCCGATTTTACAATCTGGCGTCACACGTTTGCTAAACCGAGGAGGTGATTAACCGCAAACGCTGCACGTTTGCTGGTAAAGGAGATGGTTGCACGAGTTATAATCAGCAACGCTGCATGCATGCTGTGAATATGAGACTGTGTTGAGAAGCATAAAAATCACGATAATAAATAAAACTTGCAGCTCCTTGCAAATCCTGAGTGACTTAAATCAAGAAATTGATTACTTTTAAAGTGTGTTTCGCACCTTCACAGAGGTGCAAAGATATTTACAGATTTAGCCATAAGTTGTAAATACCAGTACAGACTGGGAGCCCAGTACTAAGTCAAGACTGACCAGAATGGGTGTAGTGCACCCACTAGTGGCTCAGAGACACAACTTCAGTCTGAACCACTTCAGGCGCAAATGGGTAACGAGACAAACTGGAAAATTTCAGCTGATTTCAGCAACACCAGAGAGTTCCAGTTCAGTCATCCTCTAAGCTGTGGTGCAAAAAGATCAGAACGATGAGGAGAAACAGTCAGAGAGTAACAGACACGATACCCTGAGGCTGCAGCGCCAGCTCAGATAATGGAAGCACGCTGATGTTGCGTAAGATCAGTCTCGTGTCAGAGGGAGACTCCGTGTCTGCCTTCCGGTCCACCTGTCCGCCTCGCCGCCCTGCACGGCGAGCTGTCCGATGGGATCACGTCTGAACGGAGGGGGCTCTGCACGAATGCCCCTCCCTCCACCTCTCATTGATGTACCACGGGCTCCATTCACCTTCCTTCCCTCTGTCAGAGCACCTCTCTGCTGAATCAACCCACCCACCGAAAGCAGGGAGAGAAGGGGAGGAGTAAGAGGTTAGAAGACAGAGATATGGAGCTTAAAGCGAGAGGAAGACGAGATAAAAGCAAAAATAATGGAAAATTTGTTGAAAAAACTGATTTAGATTATAATAAATGAAAGGAGCTAACTGGTGAAACAAATATAATAAAGATTCCAGTGACGGAGAGATGTATCCACACATCTTTGGATGGGTTAATCTCCCTCCAGTGTCATGATGTCAGTGGGAGATAAGGAGGCTTCCCTCATGAAAGAGCCAACTCCAAACACACACTGGCAGCGACACATTGAAACACACACACTTATAAAACATGTCAGCACTGACTGGGTTTAAATGCAGGTGACGGCGCTCGCAGGCTGCTGCGGAGCGTGTGCGCACTTTTCTCGCAGCTTCTGGGGGAAGCACGGCACTTCGACACTGCATCCTGTTATTTCTGGTTTCTTTATATATTATGCAGTGAGCTATTATATAAAGAGCTGCCTCCTCCTTTTCTGTGTTTTTTCTTCTCCTTGCATCCCACCTCCTCGCTTCTGGTTCTTTCCCTCATTGGCAGGATAATCCGGAAGGAATTCTCTCGGGAAAGCTTTCATCTCCCCCTCATCTTCCCGCACACACACATTAGGGCCGAGAGATTCTCTGGGAACCTCTGTTTACAGTTTCCTGTGGATGTGTTCTGAAGCGTGAGGGAGGCGTCGCAGCTGTCCTCAAGGTTTTCACACATAAGAGCCCAGTCGTGATTGACACGTCTGGTGCTGCTGGTGTTACGCTCCGGTCAGGTGGGCCTGGCCTTGTACACCGCAGCCAGTATCAACACCTGCTCTGAGGACAGCCCATCGATTCTGCCAGCGAAGCAGACAGACAGAGATTGATGACTGTGTTGGCTAGTGGAAGCCGAGAGAGAAATTGACATGTAAGCGGTGGAGAGTGAGGGATAGATGAAGCAGAGCGAGGGAATGGTGGTGGAGGCGAGGAGGAGGAGGCGATTTTCAGCCTGTGCATCAGTGGATGCGAGCAGGGGCGATGTGTGTGGTGAGTCCTCGTGACAGCTCAGCAGCTACTGCACATGTCTGCCTGGGAAGCAATAGGGGAAGCCTCTCTCCTTCGCCTCCCCTCTCCTCATTTAGAAAAAAAAAACAGCCTGACACTGGCTACCTAGTGCTGTTGCCATGGCGTTGGGGTGTTCTGGTAATTGGCGCACACGCAGTTACAGGCAGCGAGAGAAACCGTGGGCTTCGTGTCACCTAACTTGGGGAAGGAAGGACACAATTATCTTCCTTCTTCTCTAACCGTCTCGCCTCCTGTGTCTTGGCTGTTAAAAATAGCCGTCCACAAACACCCTGTCAGCATCTAATATTATTATGGGGTGCGGATAATGAACAGGCTTATGAGTTCTCCACAATGGCTGCCGTGGCTGCACGTCAGGAGACAACAGAAGACACAAAAGAGGGGGCGGGAGGGGATAATAGAGATAATGGCGATTAGAAATACCATCGCTGTACGTTCATATTCTTCAAAACGTGCTGCAGCATCCCTCTCGCTCTTCCCATTGTTTCACTCGTAGATGGGAGGCGCAGTTTCACAGCTTCATGACATTACAGGGCCTGGGAATGAAGGAGGACGGACATTACTTGCAGTGGTTTTGTAGTTGAGAGAAAAAAGAGAGCGAAAGAGTTCATATTAAATGGATATTAAATATCAATCACTCACACACCCCTTTATAACTTTACATATACACCAATGCCAAGCTGTAGTTTGGGCTCCCCCCTTTCCCCCCCACTTTCTGTCAAATCATGTGTTCTGACTGGAGTGTGTTGCTGGGGCTGGCAGACTACAGCGAGGGCGAGAGGAGGGAGGGAGGGAGGGAGGGAGTGCTACAGCAGCGAGAGCAGCAAAGCGAGACAAATCCAGTAGAGGAACCCCCCCTCTAGTCAGATGAACATCACTGCCTCACTCCCGCCTCCTCCTCCTCCCCTCTCCATCGCCGTTTTTCCCCTCCTCCCTTCCTCGCTTCTTCTCCATTATTCATCAGTGCGCAGACAGTCCCCAGCTCACGGCTCCAGCTGCTGCTCCAGCCGATCCATCGAGCCCGCTGGGTCTCCTCGCTTACAGCTCCTTCTTTCACGCACATCCATCCATCCTCCCAGATTTCCATTCCCAAGCATGGAAACTCAGAGCTGGCCCTTTTCTGCTGCTGAGAGAGAGAGTGAGCCACCATCGAGCTGCTCTCTTAGCTGCTGAGAAGAAGAGAAACCCGAGAGGAGAGAAGAGAGGATTTTTTTTTCCCCCCTGTTTTTGGGTGCTGGAGGAATCCTGATCATCTGCCTCTAATTTGCCCCCATCCTCCCTTTTTGGATTACAGTTCTGGCTTTGTGTAGGAACGAGAAAACGGGGTCCAAAATGCCTGAAGCCAATTACCTGCTGTCGGTGTCTTGGGGTTACATTAAGGTGTGTGGCGCTTATCTACGTAGCTTGTGGGGATACCGCGTTGGCCTCATTATAGCTCTCTGTGCTGTTCTGTCATTAGAAGCTAAAGATCGGTTTGGAACCGATCGGCTGCTTTTGTGGGCACGACGCGTGCACCCAAAGATATTTCCATCATTATTAGAGGGTTGTTGTCGATGGTGGTGGGGGATCCGACGGCTCGGGCTCCATCTTGAGCCCTCTGCAGAGCTGTGTGTCTGTGTGTGCACGCGCATGCAACAGCCTGTCATAAACAGCTGCTGCTGCAGTGTCTGGGTCTCTGTGTACTCTGTGCCTGTTTATCACAAGTGTTTTTTTAAATGTTTGAACCACCGTAGAACTGTTCGCAATGTGCAAATTACATGAAATTACGTGAAATGTTGGCAACAAGAGGAACGTCTCGAGCTGCGTGCAGATTTTCCTCTTGCATCATTGAAATTTTTGCACACTGATGCAGGGAAAATGGCTAAATGCCCCAAATATGCGACCCAGCGTAATAAAACTGTGAAGTGTTTGCTGCGGGTAATTTGAGGCTTATTAAAAAGTGGCAGCCTACTCACTGTTAACGCTAATAATTATCTGCATCTTAATTCATTTCAGGGAAAACTGTGGAAAAGCACAAATATCAAGTGACATTCTTGACCTGGCAGAATAAAACTGGGCACTTGTAAATTTTCCATGTAACCGTATATATCCTAATGTTTCCCAGATTTCCTCTCCAGTGGAAACTGACGACATTTCTCTCTCTCTCTCTCTTCCCCCTCCTCCTCCTCTTTCTCTCTTGCAGTTCAAGAGAATGTTGAATCGGGAGTTGACGCACCTATCCGAGATGAGTCGGTCTGGGAACCAGGTTTCCGAATTCATCTCCAACACCTTCCTAGGTAAATGGAAGTCTTGTGTACACAAACTCAAAATCACGACCATGTTCATAAGTTAAACAAAAACAGCTACTGGATGTTTATGATCCATCTGAAGCCTCCACAAATCACGTTTATGACTTGTGTGTTTGGTCAGATATGCAACATTACAGTTCACAGAGCTCAATTTCTTTTCTTTCTTTGTGGAGGTTCGGTCTTTTGCATGATGTCGAGCTGTGCAAGTTGCTCTGGCTGGTTTCCTGTGGGGGCGTACCATAAAAAAACTGCGCCATTAAGCTTTGTGTCGACGTTTATGACATCTGACCGTTGAAACAGAACTGAAAAAAGTATTAATATTTAATTTCTCAAAATATTACGAGAATAAAAAAGGGTATCGACTGTAAAGAAGGCTTCGGAGTCTGAACTGGAACTGGATGCTGTCGGCGTGGGCTGCACGTCTGAGAATAGATGCGGACATCTAATTATGAATATTCAGCTTTAAAACCTTTCTGGTTTTGTTCTTGGCACCAAAGCACAAAAAGAAACCGTAATGCAACAAACGGCTCTAGAAACATCAATCAACAACCGATGAAACAAAACAGATTCAAAGTTGATTTTCAGGAAACCTGATAAGTCTACGGAAGAGTGCTCGATGCAGGATGCACAAAGCCAGAGAAATAAAGTAGAAGTAAATGATCTCATCCCAGATATACAGAGGGAGAAAGAAAAAGGCTGATATATTTCAGAGATAATGCTCATAAAGGTAGCCGAGATTATTCAGACACTCTGTTTCCGATCGTTTGCCGTCCCCCGCTGGTATAGCGCTGTCAGTGGATCCCTCGCCCCCGTTTAGAGCGAGACGGGCTTTGAGAAGAAGCAAACGAGCGAGGGAGGGAGAGACCTCACTGCACTGAAGGGAAAAAAATGGAGGTATAGAGGAACCCCCTTTGCTGGCAGGGAGATGAGCTCGGCAGATTGGGTGACTCATCCCCATCTTAATGCATCTTTGTCAGCAGGGACACCTTGTTGTCCCTCTCTCTCTCTGCCGATCCGAGAATCCACTCACCAACGACTTCGATAAGGAAATGAGGATTACCCTGCTGAAGGGGGCTGAAGAAGCAAAGGAGGAAAGAGAAAATATTAATCAGAAGAAAAGGAGTCAGCACAGCAGACCTGGCACGGTCCATAGCTCACCAAAAGGACTGTTTTAATCCTTCCATCCACTAAGATTAACATCGCATCAGTAATGCACTTATTTCTGCTTTATCCTATTTTTGTTACTAAAAAAAAAGAGCATCATTCAGTCTCAGGGAAATTAAATTTTGATGCCATAGGCCTGGTAGATCCATCACAAGTCCCATCGTTTTGTGACAGACGACCTCATGCTTGGTAAAACGGTGCTCGTGGAGCACGATTCATCCCCCAGATAAATAAACATCTCAGACTTTTAGCGGGGACTATTTTAATCAAGGATTTCCAATTACGATTGCTTTCGACACAGCAGCTCACGTGTGCCTTTAATTTATTTTTTGGGACCTTTTCCCAGCTGTCCTTGCATCATAAATCTGTCATAACTCCCTTTGGATCAGCCAGCACACCCAACTTTGGGAAAATAGTCGTCTCCCAGGCTCCTCTTCCATCTTCCCCACCGAATCTCTCAGGGAAGAGCTTGTGGAGGAGGGTGAAACGAGTTTGGCTGAAATCTAAGTGAACGTGGGAGGTGACAGAGGATTGGAAAGTGAGAGCGGAAGAAAAACAAGAGACAAAATAGCCGATTGGGATATTTATTTCATCTGCTGATTTGTTTGCATGTTTCGTACCAGCTAAGTTGAGAGAAAAGAGTGAGCTCAGTTTATCCATATTTCAGCTAACAGACACACATATATGTTATATACAGGCAACACGCAAACACTGCACAGCAGTGGTGACAATGACTTGTAATAAATTAGAGAGCAATACATTGCTCCTCCTTTTGTTTCCACGCAGCACATGTCTGAGTGTGCTTAATTGCCCGTTCTCAATTACCAGGCGAGAACTGAAGAGCGATCGAGGCGCGGGGAGAAGAAGGCAGAGAAATGTGAGGGAGAGCATGAGAGTGAAAGTGATTATTTGAATTACGCCTGGTAATTGAATAACCCTCCGCAGGGGAAGGCTGATAGGCCAGCAATGAGCCGAGTCGAGGCTTGATAGACGAGCGCGCGGCGCGCACGCGTGCAGAATAGCCGGTCCCTGCAGGGTCTTATTCGGTTCCTCTGCGACTGCAGTAAACACGGCGGTGTAAGCTCATTACAGGAAAAAATCACTTCTATCATGTTTATTTTTAGCACAGAGACTGGCGTGATGTCAGTGTTTATTTTAATTTTTTTGCCTTCCGATTCGTTTTATTTAGCCGCACAGGCTCGCTGATGTCATCAACTATTGAATCTGATAGAGCTGCAAAAAAACTCCAACAGTTTTGCCCATGGCGAAGCCTCAGCTTTGAGTGTGTCAACGGGCTGACCTCCGAGAGTCACAGAGCGGGAGATGAGATGTGAGCCACCTGCTGTGAGGCTGGGATGGGGGGGCGGAGGCGCTGCAAGGGGGGTTGAGGGATGTGGATGAATGAGCAGTGGGAGCTCTGAGAGAGAGACATGGATGACAGCGAGCATAAATAAGCAAACGACTGGAGGGACAGATGAATGAATGAGTGAGCGAATCAATAAACCCCCCGAGGAATTAACCTGCCACAGGTGCGTCTATATAGCACACCTGGGTTCTCACATCCCAACCATCATACAAGACATCTTCACTGAACTGCTGAATAAGCCTCTTACCTTCTACTTGACCAAAATCCATCTTTTTTTTTAATCCCCACTCACGTAGACAAACAAAATGAGGTGGAGATCCCATCGCCAACATCCAAGACACGGGAGAAGAAGAAGCAGCAGAAGCAGCAGCTGATGACACAGATTAGCGGGGTCAAGAAGGTCTCCCACGGGCCCTCGCTCTCGAGCAGCAGCATCGCACGCTTCGGGGTCAAGACTGATAAGGAGGAGCTGCTGTCCAAGGAGCTGGAGGACCTCAACAAATGGGGCCTGAACATCTTCTCGGTTTCAGAGTTCTCCAACAACCGACCTCTCACCTGCATCATGTACGCCATCTTCCAGGTAAGGACTCCTCTACTACTTCCTACTACTTAAACGTTACCTGGGTTTCCTTCCTCATGTTTATCCCTGTATCCTTCTCCTAGGAGCGAGACCTTCTAAAGACATTTAAGATCCCGGCAGATACATTTGTGGCCTACATGATGACATTAGAAGATCACTACCATTCAGATGTGGCCTACCACAACAGCCTGCACGCTGCTGACGTAGCACAGTCCACACACATCCTCCTCTCAACTCCAGCCCTGGATGTAAGTCTTTCTGAAAGCGATGTCTTAAAGTCCGACTTGAACTCGAGGTTTGGTAATGCCAATCATTAGCTGGCCTTACAGTAGCTCTCCACTTTGGTTGAGTTCGTCCGTTTTTGAATCAGGAGCCAGAAACTGCTGAAATAAGGGAAAACTAAATTAGGAGGGTGAGCTCTTACATCACCTCGTGTGTCACTTTCCTGGATGGCTAAAGAGCTCCACGTCCTTCCGATGAATCATCTATATTTTCCCTTCTCCTCTTCTGAGAGAATCCCCCCTCTCACACGCCTTATTTGTTCAGATTTTCCGGTGAACACTTTCTAAAAGCTCTATTCAAGCTCGAGTAGCTGGTGAGATGCAGCCATGTCAACATGACCCAATCTGAAGATCCTGATTTACACTTCTAGGCTCTCCCCATCTGTCGTCATAGCAGCCAGCTGGCGGCGTATTATACTGTCACAATGTATCTTCACAGAAAAGGCAGACAGCCTATTAGCTAGCTTGTTGAGGAAATACTAATTCTCCGTCCTCGTGTGACCTTGGCAGTGTGCCGTTTTTCTTTGAAGGCAGAGTGTGACAGAAACAACTGGATTTCTCCCACATTGCCACTCAGCTGTCAGTGTCAAAGATTATCTGCTCTTTGCTTTCAGCTTCAATCTCAGGACATTGTTTAACACTGTTCCTTTCTGATTACTTTTACAGGCGGTCTTCACAGATCTCGAGATCCTGGCAGCCATCTTTGCTGCGGCTATCCATGACGTTGATCATCCCGGAGTATCCAACCAGTTTTTAATCAATACCAGTAAGTCTGAAACGCTTAAACAAAAAGTGTCCACTCATATGAGACGAAACAAAGCCATCGGAGCATGTTTAACCATCGGTTTTTAACCACTACGCAGACTCTGAGCTGGCTCTAATGTACAACGACGAGTCTGTGCTGGAGAACCATCATCTGGCTGTGGGATTCAAGCTGCTACAGGAAGACAACTGTGATATCTTCCAGAACCTCACAAAGAAGCAGCGTCAGTCCCTGCGCAAGATGGTTATCGACATGGTAGGAATTCCAGATTCTTGTTTCTTTACAATTATTTCATAGTAAAACTAAAAAAAACAGAAACTTTCCAAAGCCAGATGCTGATCAAGTGTTTTTTCTTCTTTTGTTCAGGTTTTGGCCACTGACATGTCCAAACACATGAGTCTGCTGGCCGATCTGAAGACTATGGTAGAAACGAAAAAGGTGACGAGCTCCGGAGTGCTGCTGCTAGACAATTACACCGACAGGATACAGGTATGTGTGACGTCTGCCTGAGCAGTAATAATGGCACAAGTTTGTGCACGAGGGGCTCAGTCACGTCATCCATCTCTTTTTTGTAGTCTGTGTAGTGACACAGTCTTCAACTCTGTATGACTTCCAGGTGCTGCGTAACATGGTGCACTGTGCCGACTTGAGTAACCCCACTAAGTCCCTGGAGTTGTATCGTCAGTGGACTGATCGGATAATGGAGGAGTTCTTTCACCAAGGAGACAGAGAGAGGGAGCGGGGCATGGAGATCAGTCCGATGTGCGATAAACACACAGCCTCAGTGGAAAAGAGCCAGGTATGCAGAAACTGTATTAGCTATGATGGAGAGAATTCCCAGGAAAGCTTTAAAAGACACTGACTCCTAACACTCGTTTGTTTCTTTCAGGTGGGCTTCATAGACTACATCGTACACCCTCTGTGGGAGACCTGGGCCGACCTGGTCCACCCCGATGCTCAGGACATTCTGGACACGCTGGAGGACAACAGGAACTGGTACCAGAGCATGATTCCCCAAAGTCCCTCTCCGCCCTTCTACGACCAGAGCACACACGGACACAGCGGAGGCACCGGAGGGCCGGGGGGCGGGGAGAAATTTCAATTTGAGCTGACCTTAGAGGAGGAGGACTTGGACGGAATGGAAAAAGACGGCGACGCGGAGGAAGACGAAGAGGAGGAAGAGCTGGATGAGGAGGAGGAGGAGGAGGAGGACAGTCTAGGAGATTCGCGTTCTCCTCCGCTGGACTATTTGGACGGTCAGGAGAATGACGAGGAAGGCATGATCGAGCCCACGACAGCTATAGAGATCGTGACGCACGAGGCTTCGCCCACAGACACATAGGGCTTCCAGCATCAGGTTCACTCGGTGATTTGAAAGGCGGGTGTTTTTTTTGGAAAAAGAGGGGAAATCCTCTTGCTGTCCTTTTTAAAAAGCCCACAGAGGCAAGGGCTTAGTTTTGCCCCGCGCAGTGGCATGTTGCACTTGGGTGTTTGAAGCCAGGCACGGACGGACGGTTTCAGCGAAGCGGCTTCAGAGTTCTCAGGAAATAATTCACGCGAACAATTGAGTCTTGATGGGAAAGCAAGACTGATGGTGGAACTTGAAGGATTTCAGCCAGTTTGGAAAATGGTTACTTTTCTTTTCTGGACTGGCATTAAATGGACATTGACACTACTGAGAGAAGTTTTGTACCTTGAGACTTTTTTACCGATACACGATATGATCTAGAAGTAGCATAGAGTGAGATCTACTGATGGAGACACATTTGTATAGCAAGAGGAAGTGTTTACTTTTTTCCTGTACCATTTGTCAAAGGACTTGTGTGCCTTTTTTACTATTGTCTTTATAATAGTTTTTTATTTATTGAACACTCTAGTATGTCTGTGAAATGTTTTTTTGTTTGTTTGTTTTGTTTTTCTTAACTGAATAGAGCAAATTTTTTTTTGTATATTGAAAAAAGTCTTCCATGTATTGGGCAATAGAGATATCCAAACAAATGTCGACAAACAACTTTTGGACAAATTCATCTAAACGAGAAAACATTTCAGCACAAGTTCCTTCTTTACACGTGGAATTCAAATCCATGGTTCACGCCGCACGTTTAGCTTCTTGCTTTCTGTATCACATGTCAGTCAATGAATGTCACAGTTGCACACAAATACAACACCTCTCGTTCTTGTTAAACAGCTTTTCTTTTAGTTTTTAATGGCCTGCAGACCATTGCACTTCCTGCTGTTTCAAACCAACACTCGACTTTTCATGCAAAATGCTAAATTCCTACATGATTCCTGCTGATCTTTCAGTGTAAACTGTTTGAGCTAGACACTTTTGTCTGTTCATTTTTGCAGTTATGTTGCTGTGAAACAGGCGTTACCCACGTTCAAGCCCTCATTGCCAGATAAAATGCGCAGAAACCCGAGCAAACAGGCCCTTACGTCAAGCTGCTAAGATCTGCGATGAAAAGAAATCTGCTCAGGATAAAATGCGCAACAGCGATGAGTCTATTTTTAGCCCACAGGTATGCTACAGTGGTAATAATCCTGTTAGTTGAAATGGGTTCTGACCACAGACCCGTCTGATGTAACACCCCCCCACCCCCACCCCGGCCTCTTTGCAATCAGGCCCAGACCAGATGATTAAAGGCGCTCTTGCAGCTGCCTGTCTGAAAGGCACTCTTCGACCCTCATCAGCGTCAGTATTCACATGGTTTACAAACCCCTCTAGGCTCCGCGGACACGACCTCAAAACAATCAGGCCAGCTATTTCTTCCTCACGCTAAAAAATCCCTGATGTTCTGCTCCTGCTCATTGACGTCAGTTGAATATTGTCCCTCCCTCTCTGCTGTATCAGGTTTCCAGGACAGTCAGGTTATGAGGATTTGGCACAGCTGGAACTGCTGGATTCAGCATGTAAGGCTATGCCTGTTTCCACAGAAAAAAGAAATTAAAAAAAAATAATAATAGGAATAATTAGGCGCTCTAGTTTAAAACAACCCCCAAAAATGTCTGATGGTTTGAAATGGTTTGCAGGCCATTAGACTTTGGCTCTCGTGGCTTCTGTAATCACGTCTTTTTCTCTTTTTTTTAATTAGTTTACTGATACTCAAAGGTACTTCAGCTGATTTCACATAAGCATGCTTAGTTTTGTGTATGGAGTATGTGAGTAAGTTTCATATGTATGCACAAGCGTTGATGTATGTATGTGTCTGGATGAGGTCTTAGCCTCATAAGGCCTTACCCCCATCACTCCAAACCTTTGTCTCTACTGTTTGTCGCTAGAAGCTCAAGTTGGTCCTTTTGCTGTTTATAACAGTGTATTTATTCTATACTTTAAGCCTGTAAATAAGAAATACTGGTTCAGTGTAAAATCTATTTTAATTTATATGCACTTGCATTACCTGGAAGTGGTGGTGTCTAATGTGTAGAAGACTCTTAATTAGAGCCTTTTTATATATGTATCATATATTGTTTTTATATATATATAAATATATATAAATATATCTAAGTATATATTCGCACAATGTTTTGAGTGCCCAACAGAGCAGCAGCTAAAGAGACATATTGTTGTTGTTAGATGGAAACCTTGTATCTACGAAACAGCTTCTTTTTTTAATTTTCACATACAAGTTTAGATACATTTAAATATCATGTCACAGACAAGAACATGGAAATTATTAATATTATGCATGAATATTAAACCAAAAATGTTGTCACTTTGTTTTTCTGTCTTGAATTTCATCTAAATCTGTTTTCCAAATATCAGAGTTCTGCTGAAATAGTCTGAATCCAAGAAAATACAACACATTAAACACATTTTTGACCAACCGCATTTCACTACAAGGTTTTCATCTGACATCAGCAATTTGGTAACCCAGAGGCAACATAGAGGACACGTTAAACTGCGTAGGCTTGGATGTAGGAGTTAGGAACATCTTAGCTTAGTCGGTGCTCGGTTTTAAAGTATGCTAATAGCTTAGCATATTAGCTTAGCTCCCCTCAGTGGCTCGTTACAACCTAAGCTTCTCCATCTGGCGTTTGAATGAAGATTGCTGATATACGAGGCCAGATACAGGTTCGACTGACAAACACAAAGCGATTGTCTCCTTTTACACTTAATGCACTTCATGTAAAAGTAGATCTCATGGGGACGGTATTGTTAGCATGCTACAACACGCCCCGCACTAACATGAAACATTCTGGATTACCAACAAAAATGATCTTATGTAACTGATTGTGCTAAAGTGTTTCTGACCAAACTTGTTAGCAGTTTTGAAATTCAAATTGTCAGTATCAACATTAACTATGTTCAAGCTTCTTCTTTTTTTGGTCCTAGTTGTGTCCAAATGGTTAGCCAGATTTAGCACTATCTGCATGAGAGATGGGTTTGTTTCTTTTATTGTCAATAATATGTTCAAGTCTGCCAGTTGTTGCAGGTGGGTTATTAAATGTTTCACACAATGTATGGTATTATATTGTATATTGTGTTCAAAAATAAATCTGAAATACTTTTTCTATGAAGTGATTAAAAGCAAAGCATGAATATATTCCTACTGTGTCTGCCGTTCTTCTCCCTTTGTGGCCTTGTTATTTTCACCATGGGTGTGAGCAACAAATTGGGTCACAGTCATGCTCCTGGTGGGTTTTCACGTGTTTGTCATGTTTCATTAGTCTGCCTCACAATAGAAGACTGTATTTACAGAGCACCTGGGTCCTGTTCTGTAAAAATAGCCTGTGTATGAAAGTGTACTAAGAATGGCCTAAAATCCCTGCTAGTGGCACCTGGAGGCCTGCGCTGCTCCTGACATTCAAGCTGACTAACAAGGTATGAATTTACACAATAGTGTCCTGTTCTCAATGTCTCACTTGCCTAAAAAAAAAAAAATCAAAGTCAACATCAGTGACAACTTTCTGATGCCAGGTAGTCAGAATAGGTGATCTGGAAGTCTTGGCAATCAAGGAGCAAAGAAACAATCATTCTAACTGGAACACAACTGTGAAGATTTCCTACAAAAATTTTATGATAATCAGACAGCAGATGGTTAAAAAAACAACTACTGCTGCCAATGAGACTGTTTCCAGTGAATGTGCGTAACTCTGTTAACATCCAAAATCTGAATCTATCTAGGATATGATATAATCGTCAGTTGGTGTGACGTCAGTGACTCTGCATTGAGTCCAACAGCTCGTGTGAGGCTAACTTATGTTTGATGAGCCTGAGCAGCTATTCAAGTCCAACAAGAGACATAAAGACAAAGGGGTGAATTAAAAGAGTGCTCCTGTGTACTGGTGTCTGCCCCCAATTAACAGACTTCAACACTTGGTTGTAACTCTATATTTCAAACACATGATGTTGGCATGATTCTTTTCCGTGTTCCCTTTTTCTGATTGCCAAGTGTGGAGTGGCGACACTGCTGAACTTCCAAAGTTAATTCATTTCAGCAGTTTGTCACATGTTTGTGTCACGTGATGTCATCAGCGCTTCATTAAATGGAATGAGATGCAGCTGCTTGCTGTGGATTTACGCACCTTCAAATTCTTGCTGCCTAGAGTTAGAGGCCGATGTGGGGTCAGAGGCAGGTTAAGGGATGTTGCCATAATCAATTTTGACCTTTGACTTGAAGTCACACAAGAGAAACAAAAAATAGAGCCAGAGAGGACATTTCCTTATTTAGTCCAGCAGACTCAAAACTCAATTTACAACATGAAACCAGAGAATAAGAGCAGAGTATTGTAACACTCAGCACTACTACATAAATGTTTCTCTTAAAGCCTTCTAATATGCAATAAAAATATGGAAACCTATCAAGAAATGTAAAAAAAATCCAGACATGTAATTTTCCTTAATTAGTTGACCACAACCGAGTGCCTAAATAAATAAATAATCTGGGACTCTGGCCCGTCCAGACAGAAATAAACCATTAAATATAGAAATAATTCTCAGGTCAGGAAAGTGACGTGGAATTAAAATTGGTCCTCGTATCTGTACTATGTTCCTCCTCATTCTCTTTGATGTCCCCGTGTACGCTGCATCATCACAAAGGTTTGGCTCTAATGTGCTGAGATGGGACACAGTGTGACACAGACTCAGCGCCGCAGCCTACACGCAATCTGACAGGGCTGTCCTCATGCGACATAAGGCCTTCGCATATGAACAGAAACGCACACGTAAATACGCTGCCCGTTTTGTGCCCCAGTTAAAATGTTACACACAAACGAACACCTTTCAGACGTGCGCAAGGGTGCTTTCCAACACACACGGGAGAGATGTGAAGTGATTATTAAAAACAGATGGTACAAATGTCAAACAGAATCAATTTCTGCAGTAGCTGAAGTTTTATTTTAGATGTCAAATAACAGCTGCAGTATTGCAAAGTTTCAGCTGACTGCAAAAGACTGAAGTGTTCTGGTCTCGATGCAGTTTTTATTGCAATAAATGATTTTAAAGGTAGCTGCATTGACCTGCATTGCTATGCAAAATAAATGCAAAGTATTTCAAAACTAGAAAGTCTCGACTCGTTATCTTTATTTAGCCATCTCTCTGGGCCAAGCTGTGAGTGTTGAGCAGCAGGTGTTAGGTGAGGCCTAACTTCAGGCTCCATATGTAAATACCTGTGATCAACATAACTAGATTTTAAAAAGTGCACGCAAACTCTTCTGAGATAATATTTCCATATCAGATTCATCAGCGCTATTCCAAATTAAGGCTGAAAAAAGACAAAAACCTTCTCTTTAAAAATGTTATTGTTGACTTACAAAGCCCTGAATGGACAGGCTCCCGGGTATTTGTCGGACCTATTGCAGCCTTATGCGCCCTCTAGATCTCTTAGATCAAATGATCTTTTAGCCGTACCAAGCTCGAGGCTGGTTCACAGAGGCGATCGAGGGTTTGGGATCGTAACGATAAAAAACACTGTAAACCATAAATTTCACACCCGAGCCTCAACTCTCGCGGCCCGGTACCAAACGACTCATGGACCGGTACTGGCCCGGGGGTTGGGGACCGCTGTGCTACATAAATAAAAAACGATAAACTTTCTATAAAATGAAATTCCATCACTGTGTTTGGTGGTTTGAGCAGCAACTCTGCAGTCATTTGCAAAAAAGGAGGCAGCTTCATGCTGCAACACCTGCGTCCACTTTGCAAAACTGCCCTTATTATGTTTTTAAAGACAGAAGTTGTGGTAAATAGACAAAAAAGTCAATTACTAATGGCACAGTGTTATGTACTGTGGGATGCTCCCAAAGGGTTCTGGAGCCTGTAAACCCTCCAGTTAAAATAATAGGCCAATAGAGCATTCCTGGAAATATTGCTTAATCAAGCATATTTGCCTCCTCTTCCCGGCTACATACAAAGTCTCACATGTTATACAAAGCGGCTTAATAATGTAGCAATAAAACAGCTTAACTGTCTGCATCCTTTCCAGTAAATATCAGTAGGGAGTCACTGCAGGAGGTGCTGCAATAAACCAAGAACCAAATTGAGTAGAGATGGAGCTTGCAAGCATTCAGAGAGCGTGCACCACCACTCGGGTCCTCGTTTAAATCAATTCTGAAGTGAACAGGGAGCCAGCAAAGAGAGCCAAGCACCGGAGAAATATGTTCACGTCTTTTAGTTTGTGTCAGAAGACGAGCTGCAGCCTTTGGACCAACTGCAGTCCTGCAAGGCAGGTCCGACTAACTCCAAGAGTTAGAATAGTCCAACAAGGATCGCCTGTTCAAAGTTTTTAAAAGATACTCTGTAATCTGTTTTTGAAAGGTGATATTGCTGTCAAATATAACCCCCAAATTTTTGGCGTGTGACTCAATAAGAGGCTGAAGACTGTGCAGGTTAAAATGAGACGTGCTGGGATCGTCCAAACATTTGTTCTCATTAAAGTTAAGGAAGTTAGAGGCCATCCAGGGGAAGGGTTCTAGTGGAGAAGAAGAGCTTCTCTTCAGTTGAACATAGATCTGAGTGTCATTGGCGAATAAATAGAAACAAATGTTATATTTTCTGAAAGAAAGACAGAGCTGGAGGCAGCAACTGATCTGCGGCATGTGGCCACACGGAGGTTTCTGAGTGAGGAGAAATTCTTCTTACCTAAAGACTTGAAGCATGACATGGGTAAGAGGCTTGAGTAATTCTCATGTATGACCCTTCATATGCAACATCCCAGTGACAACAAGAGCTCTGAGGCTGTCTGCGTTTGCACCCACTATAACCTTGCTTTAAAGGACAATTATGAGTGAGTTATATCACCTTAGTCTCTTTTATTCCCTCTCCGATCCTCTCATTTCCATCTGTAAGTGCTTATTGTTAAATTTATTTTAAATTTTATACTCTATATCTGTCAGTAGCTCTATATCCCCTCCAACTCCCCTTCCTCCTCTCCAATTTCCCTCTGGAAATCTCTTGCTTCAGACATAACCCAGTAAAAGGAAGGGATTTGATTTGATGGAACCGCTTACGTGCATATGACTGGCACTCCATTTCGAAGGCATGCAGTTCCACGGGGATGGGAGAGTCATCTAACGAAGCTAAAAACAGAGCAACGCATTTCCCACCAGTTGAGGTAAATGACACCACTTAACTTCTCCCCTGTGTGGCACAAAGAAAAAGATGAGGGATGTTTTCAGGCCAGAAAAGGAAATTGTAGGCTTATAGGAAATAATAGGGAATTGGCTGGAGGCTGGGAAAATCCCAAGCGTATCCTAGATGTGGATGAATGAGACAGAATAGAGAAAAGGAAGGAGGAGGAAAGAGCAGGGGGAGCATGTTGGCGTGCTTTAAAGGACATAAAAATATATCCAAAAACCAACAACAAAAAAAGTGTCGATGAATTATTGTTACATTTTTAAATCAGTGCAATAATCAGCTTTCAGCGTATAGATGCTGCCAGTAAGAGAAACTTTTAATATGCATGACCTCAGCTGGAGGAACAGTGAAAAGCTCTGCTTTAAAAGAGTACATATGTAAACATATGGGTTTGATATGTAAAGAAAATCCTCACATGTATTTACATTTTGCACAGACAACAATCACAGTTTCACAACTGGAGAAAACAAACAATCTCTGCTCTCCACCTGTCCTGTGCTCCGCTTCCTTTGGACTTCCTCTTCACTGCTCAAAACAAAAATCAAGATGAATGGGTGTTTGGATGTACTGGAGGAAATCCACAGAGGAAGGGGGCTTCCACAGGGCGGTTTATATACACAGCAGGTGCACAAGCAGGTAACTGTAAAGATGAATCCCAAAAGGTTGATTCTGTTCATCTGGACGTAGCGTTTTCAGCGGGAGAAACGTTTCTTCTTTAGTCTCAGCTGACTGCCATCAACCTTATAAACAGTACATTTGCACAATAACTGAACGATGGGCTGTGAGGATGAAAAATGGATGAGTGGAAATCTTCACTGAATTTTCCGTAAAGTCCGGGTCTAGGCTCAAACGATGTCTGGAAACCTGGCTGATTTTTATAATGCTCAGAACTCTTTTAACTTCAGCCTCGTGCACACAAACACACGGACAGCTGAAGGAAGACGGGCGTTTTTAAAGGTTGATGCTTCAATCCTCCACTCTGCAAGACCAAAGTGTCTTTGGGCAAGATTATGAAGTGACAGCAGAGAGCTGATTTGAGTGCTAATGCTCAATATTCACTTTTCCAAACTTTCCCGACTGCGCTTCGGTCTTCACTGGATCCTAAAAGACATCTTCACCTTAAAAAGGGAGGTTTCTGTTTTCATTTGACAGGAAAGCAAAGTATTTGAAAATCTGCAGTTTTAAAAAAAGTGCATTTCATTTCTGGAAACTTCACAAACTTCCTAGATGTTGACCGTTCTCTGCAGCTTTCTTGATGACAGCTAAACATATAACCACCATCTGTGTGAGAGAATGCAGACTGCATGCGAGCATGAGCCTGCAGATAACATTTAAGTTCTCTGGCGATCAAAGTTTTATTTATGTAAATAAGGAATTAACACCTTGCACAGATTATTTTCTCTGCTTGGTATGGAGTGTCTAAGTTTAGGATTCTGAGAGATTCAAGTGGGAGATCACACATACAGGATACGTTCAGTACCCAGGCTTTTTTAGGGCTGGCTGTGTAACAGGACACAGTTGTGGTGACCACACAGGGTTAAATATCTTCTCTTTTAATGCAAATTATGTGGCCTCTGCGTTTGCGTCATTGTGGTTTTATAGCTGGCTGTAGGGCCAGCTGGGTCAAACACTGCTGCTGCTCTCAGAGAAATATACTGGAGAAAATGACAAGCTTGGGAATTGATTTGAATTTGCATGAAGAATTACTGAGCTCCTTTACATCCACGAGAAGATCGTTTAGTGAAGAAGAAAATATTGATTTGATAACTGACGATTTCCTTTCAACTCGCTGTTGATGCATTTTCTGAATTAAATCATTTCTGTAATTAAGACCCTCCTTTTGTAATGAGAAAATAATAACAATACGTTTATAAAAACACATTCGTACAAGACAAAAAAAGAAAAGTAAAACAAGCAGTTACACTTTACAGTTTCACTGCAGTTACACTGGCTTTCAGGAAAGCAAGTAAATCAGTCTTGTGATGGATACATGCGGCTATTTTTATCCCCAGAGCCAATTAGAGTAGAGATGATGAAGTGGATGAGGGTGCACAGAATCACCACAGACAGCCTGTTTAAAGAACCTCAACAAGTCCTTATTGCAAGGCTCCAGACTGCAACTGATTACTTGCTTTCTGAACCAATGTCATTTAAGAAGCAAGCAATTTTTTATGAGGATGGAAGGCGAACAGGTTGTAGAGAAAAGAAAAAACAATAACCTGGTGTCATTTTTAGGGATGTTAGTCAGAAGTATAGCCACACACATGCAGACAACTATGGGAAAAATCTTCAGTGTTGTCATAGCAACATTTGCGCAGGCGCATTAATATTAGCGGCAAGCACTGGAAACATACTGGCAACAATTGTTAATGTGGGTAGTGGTGAAAAGCATTATCTAATCTTACTCTGCTCCCACCACACCCAACGTTGCCACACCTGCAGCCGAGAATATGATGCTGAGAAGGCAAAGCAGGTGAAACAGGAAGTGCAGCTTTAAAAGAAAGAAAGAAAAAAGTCAGGTTTAAGCACTGTTTCCCAGACTACATACAATGCAACAAAGAGGAAACAAAATGCAGTGTGCACAGTGCACAGTGTGGTGTTGGCGAGGTTTACAACAGCTTCAACACAACTTGCCACACCCAGATACTGTGAGATCCTTTGTGCACACTTGATCAGAATTAGGACTCCAATAGTGGAGCTTTGAAAGCGAACAGGTAACAAATATTAAATGACTTGCACCTCACAGAGCGACCGTATTGTTGCTCCTCTCGCTAGAATCATCCAAGAAGATTTATTCTCTCGATTGTCTTTCTTCATTTATTTATGTACTGGACTGCTTCATGTTTCAGTTTCAACCAGAACACATATTTATTCTTTAATTTCACAAGACAAAGTCGGAGATGGCGCTAAATATCTGATGGATCTGATGACGCCACTGGCGTCATAGCGAAATTTGACTGACAGCTATCTTTCTCTGCATTGACTTTAATGATGAACAGGTGGAAAGTGTCGTGTTTATTGTGACATTTAACGGCGCTCACAACAATTTGAAAGATAAAAAGCATAAGACATAAACAGACTCTGCCTAGCTTGGCACTAACCATCTTAAAGGCTGTGATGTTCACCAACCAAAGTACCCCTGTATTCAACATCTTTTCCTTTGACTCACCAACATGAGAAACAATTTAAAAAATAAGCTCTCATTTCTTCATTCCACTGACTAAAGGAGGGGAATTCCTGAGAATCAGAGTTTCTTTTCCTGAAGAACTATCAATTTCACTGCATCGCACTTCCTTGTTCTTTCGTTTCTTCGCAGCTGCGTCACCGAGCCCTCTGGTACTAAAGTTTATAAACCATTTGTTTCCCTCGCACAGCCAAACCAGAGGTTTGCAGCACATGTTAACAATCCCTTTGGCTTGCGTGAGACGTTGTGATGACAAACGTGTGTTTTTCCCTCACTGCTGTTGTGTAATGTCATTCCTTACAGTAATCGCCTGCACTTCAGAGCATTTATAGTTAATGGCAGGCACACTCAGCTTAGCCGCAAGGCTCGATCTGGGGTCATCGTGCCGGAGAATGCTTCCTGTGACCACAGTGAAATATTTAATGGCTTTTAAAAAGTACGTAAAATTGTACCGAAGCCCTAGATTTGTTCCAGAAAATGTTACAATCAATTTGTACAGCAAAAACCTCAACTTAGAAAATTTAAGTTGGAGAAATATAAGAAAGTAAGGCCTGTCTTTATACATGTATTTATATAGCACATAAGTAGTCTGTCATACATTTAGCAGCTCCGACTCTGTTTATAAGCACAAACGGTGCGTGTAGCAGAGTATACATCAGAATATCGGCCAGAATTTTATTTCACCTGGAAAACTGGAATTATATCTAAAATGCAATATAATACCAAATAAAATATATGTTAATATAAAAAGATTTACAATACAAAATTAAAAAAAACTATGCGTTAAACAAAGAGAGAAAACTAAATATATAAAAGCAGGTTGTGGTCAATTAAACAGCACACCTAATAATCAACCTCTAACAATGTGACTGTGATATGACACTTTTTCTTCTTACTTGTTATTTTATCTTATATAAAGAGAGGATGGGAAACACAGTACTTACAAGTGAGGTTACAGGACATTTTGACATTAGATGTTCTTGTACCTGTTGTACACTGAACTTGGAAAAATAGGAACAAGCTACAAAAACCCCCCAAAAAACTATGAAGCTGCATACTCTGATTCCACGTTTAAAAAGCCTGTTTTCACATATCTACTCTTGCACGTGTTCTTCTTAATTTGTGAATGTGTATAATGTGTCTTTTTTGTTATGTAGCTGTGTCAGGGAGACCTTTGTACAACACTTTTTGTAAAAGGTCTCTCTTGAAAAAGAGATCTTTCAATTAAAATGAGGGTCACTTGATAAACTTGCGTGCAACCTATCAGTGGCTACACTGATTCTAAGACTGAGATAGAAAGTGAGAGGCAGTTCATAAGTAATAACGCAGTAATACAAATACCGTAGGTCTACATAACCAGCTGGCAACAAAGTCATGATGATGTTCACAACTTGTCTCCGCTGCCCCCAAGTGGCCGGAAAAAAAATCTGTTAATTCAGGCTCAAAGTCAAACAGAAAGAAATGTGTGTTTGTGTTGGCTAACAAGCCTGAACATAGACAAACATGACACAGATCTGTAGTGATGTTTGCCACACAGGGTTTTATGGTTGTCTCCTTGTCAATTTGGATAAAATGGAGAAAGAAAAATAAGAATAAACTGAATTAAATAGGGACTGCGCTACTTCTTTCCTTAATTCTAACTTAATGTAGAGCTACTTCTCCTTTATTATCCCACTTCTCTCTACACACTCTTCCCAGAGCGCTGATCTATTCCAGCTAGTTGAACCAAACGTCCTGGTCTTGGTCATCCCGGCGGAGCGGAACAAACCTGGGTAAAAATTGTGGTTGAAGATAATGTGAGTTCTGAACACTTATGTGCTCAGTCCTTACAGGAAAAAGAATTTGTGGTGGACAGGAAATGAAGATTGGTGTGTATTCTTCAGAAGGGTGAGTCTCAGCTTCGGGGATTCTGAGTAAAACAAAGAAAAGATGAACTCAAACCCAAAAGAACACTTAAAGAAAGAAAAAAAGAGGCTTGAACCACGATTTAACCACATGAATTAGACAATTCAAAACATGGTAGTCTCCCTCTTTCACTTACATGTATTTTTTCACTGCGTTTGAGCTACTTTGCTGTGATTAAACTGTCCTTTTGCATCCTTCACTAAGTGATTATGGTGAGTGCTGC
Organism: Maylandia zebra; assembly: GCF_041146795.1. Classification (NCBI taxonomy): domain Eukaryota; kingdom Metazoa; phylum Chordata; class Actinopteri; order Cichliformes; family Cichlidae; genus Maylandia; species Maylandia zebra. The sequence goes on along the minus strand of NC_135183.1, from coordinate 38,027,713 downwards.
ACAAGTGTGCGCACGTGAATGAGCAGAGTGAGGATAAGGCAGGAAGCGTGCGAGAGAAAGCCATCCAGACAGGAGACGCACTGAACTGGGACTTTGACACGGGTTTTTTCTCTTGTATTATATCGCAGGGTCCACCAAGCCATTGTGTCGATCAGGTTGCCACGGCAACTGCACTGGAGTTGAATAAGGAGACACGTTCTCCAGACATTCCTCTGTTGGATAACGTCAGCACAGTCAAATGCAGGCAACGCGTCAGACAGCAGATACAAACACTTGGATGCATAACTCCTATTCACAACTGAAGAGCGTCATTCAAACGGACCCTTTCTTCTTCACTATGCAGCCAATCACAGATCCGGACTTCCTGATCAGTTGATTCAGCCTGGTCGGGTCACCTGCTCTGACGGTGGTCTCCCATCAGATCACGGCAAAGGAGAACTTTGTCATTCATCTCATATTTGGGAGTTTCGTTTGTTCTAGCAGTTGAAATGATTATATTATCATTAGTATCATCATTACTATTATTTTGCTTCTCTATCAGCTATATTGTAGTATTGAGGTTGTGATGTGATAAGTGCCGATATCTGTCCTTGTGGCAGTGGAGCTAAATCAGTCTGTGAGAGAAGTTCTTCCAGTTTCCCTTATTTGAGAATAGCTGCTTGACTGCCACTCTTCCACTGAGACACTTTCTGATAAGACTTTGGTCCAGCTGAAGGGTCAGATGCATCCCTCGGGTCCTGTGTCAGGGCGTTGCTGGATTTGTTTTCTGTTTCTTAAGGGCATGACTTTCACATACTATTCATCTGCTGTAGATAGTGTTTCTCATTTGTTTTGTTTTTTCTTAGGCCTGCCTGTTTCCTCATTTTTTAAGACACGCTGCACAACTGGGGATAACTATCATGGAGCAAAAATACTATTTTATGCCTGTCAGACCTGCTGGTGACAAACTAAAAATACTATTTAAAATTGGTCCTTTGCCAAGTTGTCTGTTATGTGTAGACAAAGCACTGGCTCATCCCTTGAGTTATAGGGACCTTTGTATGCTTGACTTAATCATAGGTTTGTGTTTGTGTTAAGTGGCTTAAAAATGGTTTGGTAACAAGAACCGGACTGAAAATGAGTGAAAAGGCAGCCAAATAACTTTGAAAGGCCTGGAGAACTACTGGAGTGGCTGAAGACTTTTGTATAGTACTCTATAATATTTAGCATTTGTTTAACTGAGTAAATCCTAGTAAAGTTAGTAACCTCTTGTTTATTTTTAGTTTTTTTTTCTTTTCTTTAAGAAAGTTGTTTAAGATGACTGACAGTTTATTTGGGAACAACAATTCTAATAATCAGCTGTTTATTTTTTTAGAGGGAAAAAAGGTCTTAGCCTCAAGCTCCTCGTGTTCAAAAATGACTTAATCTTCTTAGTCTAAGTCTTTGAATACTGAGGGGTTTTTTTATATAATTTATTTTATGTTTAATAAAAAATAAATAGATAATTAACTGAAGGATGTATTGCAGAACTAGTGTATCAAACTAAGTTTCAGGTCAGGTCTAATTGTGCACACATTTTAAAGCGACTGAATGACTACAATCTAAATGTACATGTTATGTTTGCTACACTGAATAATGCCACATTTAGTCTAGCTGTGACCAAGAACTGCAGATGGAACACACACACACACACACACACACACACACACACACACACACACACACACACACACACACACACACACACACACAAAGCCATTGCCTTTAGGCTCAAATGTTCATCTAAAAGATAAGTTAAACCTGTAGCGACAAAGGCACTGTTACCAGAATGCTATATTAATGCTTTGAAAAATAACAGGCTTTTCTGTATACGACTAAAGAAGAGGCTCAACGATCAGGTGTGGTTTGCATGCTCGGGCCAAACTAGACTCGGTGTTGTAAAAATAATAAAAAAAATGTGACCGAACAGGGAAAAGACTTTCTTGTTATGCAACACCATCAGACTGCGTGACAAAATATTGTGATTTGCTGGAGGAAATTACTTTCCTGGACGGGTTTGATTAAATATTAACCAATAGTTTGGGTGTGTGGGGAGGCTGCTGCAGCAGCTGATGGACAGATATGGATTAGACGACCGAGTGAAACAGGACCTCGAGGTGTTTCACGCGTGGTATCTGAATACAAATTCTGAGAAATGATGGGTGTGAAAAATGAAAATAAACAGAAAAACGTGTTACTCGCATATGTAATATCTGAATACACTTTATTTATCTCATGAGTGTACATTGCTGAAGTCCGTAAGCGGACACCAAGACCAGTCATCTCTTTTAGAAGATTGGCAGACTACATCCGAGGCTGCTTAGCATAATCTTCTTTTCGGCGTTTGAGAGGTTAAATATCGATTACACAGCATTTTTTAAATATGGAACCCATAACTCCCATAGAGTAGGTCATTTGACACTTACTGCTGTTTTGAAGACAGTAATAACAACATGTAAAATGTATTAACTACAAAAAAAAAAAAAAAAATTCGCTTCTTCTTGTACGTTAGCCAGACTTCTAACCGGAAGTGACAACCATTTGGGGGTACAAATATATGAAAATATTTCTACCTGCTAATATTTTATAAATGCTTACAGTTCAGTATGTATGTATGACTTCACCCACGTAATTGCGTCTCGATTAGCTATAATAATAAATAATACAAATTCCAAATTGCATAAAGCACCTAACAGGTGGAAACAAGCACACCTGTTGAATGGAAGAGTCTGGTAGCGGTAGGTAGAAAAAGAAAGAAAAAAAGAAGAAAAAAAAGAAGAAAGAAAAGAAGAGAGAAGGGAAAGAAAAAGAAAAAAAAGAATAAAAAGAAAGAGAGAAGAAAAGAAGAAAAAGAGAAGAGAAAAAAGAAAAAGAAGAAAAGAAGAAAAAAGAAAGAAAAGAAAAAAAAGAAAGAAAGAAAAAAAGAAAAAGGAAAAAAAGAAGAAAAAAGAAAGAAGAGAAGAGAAAAGAAAAAAGAAGAAGAAAAAAAGAGAAAAGAAAGGAAAAAGAAAAGAAAAGTAGCGGTAGGTCATTTAGCGACTTTGCTTGTTATCGCCTGTCACGTGCATTACGAACGTTACTCCAATTTTATTATATTTTATTCCACTTATTTATTTGTTCATTATTTTTATTTATTTATTTATTTTAAACTATATTTATTTATTCCATTGGTTCCAGTAACAAGCAAGGTAATATGTCACTTCCGGCAGCCATGTCTTGCCTGACGGTAATTAACAACGTTTGAGTGTTTGAGTGGCTAACCCGCCTTAGTTTCCCTGTTGAACAGGAGAAAGAGTTTGTTTGGTTTTACCCCATCAGAAAAGCTTTAAGAAGAACAATCTCCAAAACTTTCCAAACTGCCGTAAGTATTGTAATTTTAAGGGGAAAAAAGGGTAAAAGTTAACAAGCGAGTCAAAAGTAAAGCTTACTGGGATGCTTCTAACTGTCAGCTACAGGTGAAGCAATAGTACTAAACGCAAACTCATTAGTTTAATGTGTGTGTCGCGCTTTTCACGTGGTGTGCAGGGCTTTACCTACTGTTGCTCGCTAAAACGATATAGTAAAGCTAAATGAATCATGACATATACTAAGCTAGCTTAGTCCAAAAACATGTAGCACTACTTTAAAGGTGGGCTGGTGCTCGGCACTTATACAGAGCCATTTCCTCCGTTATGTATAACTCAGTAGCCATGCCTTTGACGTAGCACAGGTCCGTACTCAAATTGACTTTAGATTGTTAAGAACATTAAAACATGGCAATGTTACTTGACTTGGGAAAGTAGGAGACTCCAGCAACAGGCCAGAAGTAACATAACTGAACTGGTTTTACATAGAATACCATAGGGTTTAAAATAAAGTAACCATGACTCAGGTACTATTTACCAACACTTATTAATATTATTGATCCACTTGTATTCATTGAGGTCCTGTAAAGAACATCTTGCGTACTAGAAATGTAACTGAAACCTTTTTTGTTTTTTTAGTAACAGGAACCACATCAGGGAATTGGAAAAAACTCCCAAATCTCAGGGACAGAAACTAATCTCGTGAGTTATAGCTGTGCAAGTTCACATGAATGATGCGTGCACATTAAATCAGCATTGCGGTGCATTTTACCATTCTTTTTTTTAACCTATAAAGTGTTGTACCAGAGTATGTTTTTGCCCAAGGCCTTTACATTTTAAAACTCAGCTGATTAACTGTGGTCCTTAAAGATTCTTGTTTTATTTGAGTATGAATGTTTGCCGTTGACCTCTTTGACCCATCTTAGTTGTGAAACCAGAAAGATAGAAGTGTATTTGTCGGTGATTAAAACACTTGGGACCTTCTTTCCAGCAGTAAATTTCAAATACACAGTCTTTTGTCCCTGATATTCACCAATGCTTTTATGAAAAGAGTGCCTTTGGGTATGCAAGCCTCTGTAGTCTGGACTGGCTCAGTTGCAGACATTAGTCACCAAGGGTCTTGAGTTCAGCGCTCCCCTGTCAGCGTTTTGGAGCAGCACAATGGAGACAATAGCAGCTAGTTCACGTTCATTACACAATGTTCCAATCCAGCTCATGCTGTGGGAGAGCCGGAGAAGGGAAATGGTGACTTTTGATTAAATGGTTGAGTAATTGTGTTTTGCCATTAGCGTACTGCAGTCGATTCATTCATGTCGATGTTGACTGAGCTCAATGCATCGTGAGGTTTGGCTCAGCATTTGTTAGGGAAATTTACAGGAAAATCTGATGGAGTATGTTTTGTAAGAACTGCGGTGTTTATGCCTACGGAGGGGGGCGGGTAGTTGAATCAAAATACAAAAGGCCAGCCTGTACGTCATAAACATGTGATGGAATCCGTGTCCGTTCAACGTGCATTTTTTCAGTTTGTCATTTAAAACTGGTGTTGCTGCATGTGATGATTCCCACACAGCTACCTGAGGCGGAGGGCTGGCTCATATTCTGTCACTTCCGTCCTGTATCAGCGGTGGCACCAGCGTAAACACGTGTGAGAAAGTAGCAGTTAAGTCAGATCCTCTGAGAGAAAGTGTTGAAGCATATTTATTCAAATTAAGACTTGGCCTTGAAACAAAAACGTGTAGACCTCACAGGAGGGGACACGAGGCACTTCAAAAATCCTGAATAGAAACCTGTTACAGAATTTTGTTATAGCAAAGAAAAAAGTTGTCCCTTCCCCCAAATGAGCCAGTGAAACAGTTGAACTGGCAACTGTGTTGTTACTTTGACACATGTGAAAATAGGTCATGACTGCTTCAGATGTGTAGTGGCATGCATCTCTGTAGTGTCTCGGTGATGGTAATGAAGTCGGTATGTTGTGTAGCCCGACACATTTGTCATAACTAGGCTGTAATTTAGATCAGGATGGGTAACAAACATGAACTCTTTGAAACGGCTTGTATGCTGCTTCTTTACATGCAGTTTTTATTTCTTATTCACCGTTGACATTAAACTTATGTTTGTGTGTATAGTCATCAAAAGAACTGCCCAGAGGCACGACCATGGTGGCTGCCAAGCGGCGAGACCTGATAGTGAAGGGGCTTTGTTGTAGGTACAGCTCCAAGTTTGGGGGTATCATGTTGAGACAGCCAGAGCCCTGCTGCACATGTGAGTGTTGGAAGTCGAGTGAGTTCACGTAGAGGTTATTGATATGTGGGAAACACTGTGGGGGAGAGAAGGGGTTGCCAAGTTTGAGGATAATGAATGAAGTTTTGGGTTTTGGGTGTTCTTTGCCTGGGAAATTCAGACTGGGAAACTTTCTGATCCCCGTTTCCTGTGTTGTTCTGTGGAAACCCTTAAATGCACAAATATTATTAGACAGTGGAATCTGGGCTCTGACCACGAAGGCAATACTGTGTCCATGTTTCACAATATAGGGGATGGACACACGCAGCATTACAAACTGATAATCTTTATTTGTTCTGTCAGAAACTAGTTTTCCAGGGGCTTCTTGTCATGTGCAAAATTCAGTAAATGTATTCATTTTATTTTCCCTCTCAAAAATTAATTAAAGGAATCATTAAAAAAGGCGTGTGCAGATAAATTGGTAGCACCTGCATAAGACGACGACCTTTGAGTGACGTTGAACTAGTAACTAAATCTGTTTTTGTGTATTATTCCCTCTGAAACATTGCTGAGGATACATTAAAATATATCCTGAGCTTGACGCTTGCATGATTAAATGCAGAGAGTGGTGGTGGTGTTACTGCTAGAGGAGGAGTGAGTCATTCATGCTGTCTTAGCCATAGGGGGAAGCCTTATGTTGTACTGTAGAGTCTTCTTTCACTCAGTTTGGCTGTCGGTATGTTTTCTGCATGGCTTGCCCACCATCCCTTCAGTTGCATTATTATTTATCTGTACATTTGTTTCTGGCTGGAGTTATTTAGGGGGTTTTCCGAATGGGATGAGGGAGCCAGTCAGTCAGTGTTTATGAGCAGTGATCCCTCATCCTGCTCGATTGTTTTTCTTTAGCCTGATGAGTGGAAATGTTCTGTGTTGCAGAGTTTTGGACTCTCCTGTCCAGCTGAAACTTGTTAGAAAAAAACTGAAGGAAAAGGGGAGACTGTCTTGGGATTGCATATCACGGGCGATCGTGGCTCAAGAGTTGGCAGTTCGTCTTGTAATCGGAAGGTTGCCGGGTCGAGCCCCGGCTCGGACAGTCTCGGTCGTTGTGTCCTTGGGCAAGACGCTTCACCTACCGCCTACTGGTGTTGGCCAGAGGGGCCGATGGCGCGATATGGCAGCCTCGCCTCTGTCAGTCTGCCCCAGGGCAGCTGTGGCTACAACTGTAGCTGCCTCCACCAGTGTATGAATGTGAGAGTGAATGAATAGTGGAATTGTAAAGCGCTTTGAGGGCCCCGAAAAGCGCTATATAAATGCAATCCATTATTACATTATTATCTATTTTGGGACCTAAGCTGATACCAGAGTTTATTTATCGTCATCGATATATACACATGGTTTAAGTACAGACTTATTTTTCCTGTGTGAAATTGAAGGTGTTATATATATATAGTGGTAGTTGTTCTGTGAGCACCACTGATGCTGCTCCGTTAACCATTAGATGATCCTTAAAATCCTGACTCTTTTTACTGAAGGACAAAAAATGCCACCTTGCCAACAAATGCGGTAAAAATATTATATAGCAACTTTTTTTTAACTTTAAAATACTCAATGTTTTAAAACTACTTCAGCCTGAAAAATAATTTCAAATATTAAGTATAATTTTTGCGATTTCACCCTTTAAAGCCCAGTATGTTTACATAATTCCACTGTTTTCTATTGAAAAAGCAAAAACAATTTCCATAAAATACATTTCGAGGAATATTTGATTGTTTTTATTGGGCCTTAGATGAGTCAATGATTGGCAGCAACATGTGTTTTTATTTTTTTTTGTAATGTCAGATTAAAAGAAAACAAAACCTGACACTCGTGATCCCAAGGACAAAAAATGGCAGCTTCGCAAAAACTGCTGTAAAAATACTATGATGTAATATTTTTTCCCATTTTAAATGACTGTCTTTTAAAACTACTTCAGAGTAAATGCAACTATTAAATATCTTTAATCATATTTTAACCATATAAAGGCCTGTATGTTTATGTAGCTCTACGTGGAGCAAATGGACAGACTGCTGTCTTTGCAATCAAGGTTCCCATATGGTGCTGCCAGCTCGTCTCTTTCTATCTGTGCAAAAGTCACACTGCCCTTAAGTTTGATGATGAGGCTTGAAGGTGGTATTCTGGTCCCCGCAGAGATATGAGTACACACTCAAACACACACACCATTATCTAACATCAATAATGGCACACTTATCATTTCCCTTGCAGAAAACAGAAAAAGTGTGACATTTTGCTGCTTGCTTTGAATGGTAAAAAGTAGCGCCACCTGGTGGACAGTAATCCAAAATAAAATTTTAACATAAAGGAATGCATTAGTTGATGTCAACATAAATGTGGTCATTTTTGGCCTGAAATGTGGCGGTTTTGCGTAGCTTAGCCATTTTTAGATATTCTAAGGAGCTGAGACAAATAAAATTTTTTTTTAAATCTTCTAGTAAATATGAGCTATTCATTCAGCACAGCCAAAATAGGATGAAAATTAAAGGAATGGCACAAAATGTCCCCAGGATCCTCTGAGAGTTTAAAGGTAGAGAATTTACTGGAAGTGAGGAGTTTGGGTGAGCTGTGTGTGCGTGGGTGAGCTGTGGCTTTCTGTGAGGAAGAAGAGTGTGCTTTATTTTTTGACACACAGGAGCTTCTATGAAACAAGTCGGAGATAAGTAACACAGAGCTATGTATGCGCCTTTGTATGCCAGTGTAACGGCAGACGCAAGTATGTGATGTGTATTTATATATAGATAAGTAGACTCGCCTCCCTTGTGGTGTGTCACTTTCAGTCGTGGAAAGGAGTCGAGATATTGGAGCAACTTTTGCTGCGCTTGAACACAGGATGACACATTGCAGGCTGGCACAGCGCTGCTGTCAAATCTCACAGAAGGAATCTTGTAAAAATGCTTTGACAGCAAGCATCTGCATCCATCATCTTCAAAGGCAACGTGATAGCAAACGTTAAGATCACCAAGAGTGTCCCGGGTCTTTGCCCTGTCGAGCAGGCACAGCCGTACGAGACTGCGCTCGGCGTTCGTGGTTCAACATTTTCAGCTTGCTGTTGTGGCGAATTCTGTAGCCATGGCAACCAAAGGGAGGCAAAGACTACAGGGGCTGATATTATTATGTCTGAGTTTCTTTTTGCCTCCTCAGGAGCACAGAATAGACGGATCAATAAAAAGAAAGTGTCTGTCAGCAACATCAGGACGTTCAGAACCAACCAGCAGCATCAGGACACGAAGCTGAGGCAGCAGCTCTGGTGCAGCATGTATACCACGAGCTGCTGCAATCCACTGTCAGCGTACATTTATTAAAACCTATAGTGGGAATTGGTATAACAGCCAGTTCAGCGCGAACTGGGAATAGCCAAGCTCAATAACTGCTGTCCCATAGTTGTATTTGGTACAGATAAAGTAAACAGTAAATTATTTATCCTCAGCAGAGTAGAAGGAGCTAGGAAATGCTAGTGTTGGCTAGAGTACTAGCTTTCTTGCCATCAGACTGGGGGTGGGTTTTGATTCTAGCTTGAATAACGTGATATCGATTCATTAAAATCCTGAATCGATTTTTTTTTTAAAAAATTGGGTAAAGATCGTGGCTCAAGAGTCGGGAGTTCGCCTTGTAATCGGAAGGTTGCCGGTGGTGGTGGTCAGAGGGCCCGGTGGCGCCCCTGTCCGGCAGCCTCGCCTCTGTCAGTGCGCCCCAGGGCGGCTGTGGCTACAATGTAGCTGCCATCACCAGTGTGTGAATGGGTGGATGACTGAATGTGTAAAGCGCTTTGGGGTCCATAGGGACTAGTAAAGCACTATACAAATACAGGCCATTTACCATTTAATATAAATTTATTTTGCCCGAATCGCCAGAATCTCAGGTTAAAGCTCACAAAATTTCAACAACCACCAAACAGCTAAAACAGTAAATGAGAGCAGGAACACGGATTCTGCACAAAGACGTAAACACAAAGCGCGGACCCGCCGACGCATCAGAATCAGTGAAATGTCGCCTTCCTCACCCGACGCCACGGACACGGTCGGGGCTGAAAGCCGACAGCTCGCTGATTTTGAGGCGTGGGTGGGCGCTTTGTGTTTACGCCCTTTTTGTGCTGATTCTGAAGCTGCAGGTTTGATCTCTCCAAACAATATTGACTGAACCAGCAGCAAAAGAAGATCCAAACTACGCTTCACATAAACCTCGTCATGAATTCCCTCTGACCTTTGCTGTTTCGCTTCTACCATGATAACACATGATCACGCTTCATGCACAGCTCTCTCTCTCTCTCTCTACTTCAAGAACAGTTTACTGTCTAAAAATCGTTTACTGTCGAAATCGAATCGATTCTAGAAATCAGTGACGATACCCAGCCCTACATCAGACTTTTTGACATGTGGAGTTGTTTGGCATGTGTTATCTTTGGTTTTTGACCAGTTGTCATGTGTTTGGAAGCTTTTATAGCAGGTACAGCAGTTATCACCAACTCTCCTTTGTTGCTCTTCTCTGTATTTATTTCCGGCCCTCCTCTCGGTCCATGACAGTAGATGAAATGGTTATTAATGACTGCAACATACAGTAAGCTCTCTCTCTGTGCACATACATTTTGTAAATATTGTCTTAAGTTTCCCGAGTGAGTCTTGGATTAGTGAGGTACCCTAGTATTGTTCATCTAATGAAACTACTGTAAAATATTGCTGAGAATGACTAAATGGGATTACCCAGCCACCCACAGGCAGACTCCACCTTACAAGTATTTAGTTGATGACTCATACGGTGATATCGATCACCTTTTTTTCCAGGGACTAGAGAACTGAAGTGACTGTGGAGAACCTGGTTTGTGCTTTGTTGAGCAGGAATGTTACTTTGATTACTGGGTTTGTGAGTTTGTGACTTTGTCGTTGTCCTAAGTCAGGAAGTAAGTTAATTCTTCTCCCTCTGAAGCGTTGTAAGATCCAGAAGTTCTTTTTTTAACTACTATTTTAAGATGCTTCATAAATTATAGCTCCAGTTAAATGCGTCATTGGGAGGCCCATCCTGGCTCCTATCAGCACATCACAGATTCTACACACACACACAGAAAAACACACAAAACCTATATTCGACGCATCCTTGTGGGTGTCACACCAAAATAGAGCGAGCCAGTAAGCAAGCGTAGGCAAATTCTGTCTTTTTCCCCAACTGTAAGTATGTATTAAACTGTGGATTTCATTCGTGTGAGTTTTTAGCTCAAAGTCTCCTTTATGAAGGATGCGGATCTCTTACGTAGAGCCAAAGCCTCCAAATAAATGTAATGCAAGTTAAAGATGTAGTCTGTTTAAATTATCCAAAGAGTCGGACAGTATAGAAGTCGCATCTGTGCTATTTCTGCCGTTGTGTGAAATAGTCCTTTGAAACTCCCTTCAGTGAGTTCATCTGGCTCCATTCTGTCATCTCAGCCTGGCTGTCCAAGCAAAGTACGGTACTCTTGGGAGTGGCCTAATTTAAACCGCTCCACTGTTTATAGATATAAGCTGATCGTACAGCAAGTTTGCTCTGTGTTTATTTAGGTCTGGGGCCTCTGTGAAGATGATCATTGGTTTGAATAAGAAGGACACACCAGTGTTGACATCCTGGAGACCATTAGGTAGACGGCAGAGCTGACCAGTTCAGGATCAGAGACATGAGCTCATCTCTTCCATCCCCTGTTCTCAGGCTGAAGAGAGAACTGGGTTTTAATGGGGGCCTCTAGCAGGGGGTTGACTCGGGAAGGGGTTTCGGGTTAGCAGGAATGCAGCGAGAAGACAACTGCGTAGATTTTCAGGCTAAACTATGAAGTGAATTTGAGTTTTGGCTTGCACATAAAGTATGCACACATGCCAGTCTAACAATCGAACAGATATTTATTCCACTGACCCGACACCAAAAATGATGTAGCATACAGAAGAGAAATACTGGAATACATGTGTTTTATTCTAACTTGGCTTTAGATAATAGCCCCAGTGGCATCAGACTAAACAAGACAGATTCACCCATGAGCTGTTAGTCAGCCTCCCCAGTGTAATCAAGTAATCAGGAAGTGTCTGCTAATCACACAATCTTTCATCATCTAATGTGTATGTGTGACTGCAACCCTGGGCAGGGACGCAAGTGGGGTAATGACAAAACACAGCGTGTCTGGCTGGTGGTACTAACAGACTGAGAGCATTGTGAGTGGCTGAATGGCACGTAGGCACACAACATGGCACACTGTCCTCGCCACACCTTATCGCCCTTCCCGCCTCTCCCTCTCACCGAGTGGAATGTTGTTTTGATTCGGCTGCACTCACTGCTGGCTGTTTGTTTACATTTAATGAGTGCAGGCTAATCACCGTCCCTCATCAGAGCACTTTGGAGTGGAGGGTGGAGGTTTGCAGGGATGTTTCTTCAGCAGTATGCGGGGAAATGGCACGAGGCCTTGGGCCGTGAAACGTGACTGTTGCAGCATGAGCAAAGGGAATTCCCACTATAGATGTTTTTAACCGAGAGCCATCATATCTGTGATACTCCCGCTCTGTGTTGACATGCCTCAGGTGCAGCAAATGCTGTTCCAGGTAGGTAAAAGGTGACGAGGGACTAGAGCAGGGCGATATGGCCAAAAATATTTATCACGATATATATTTGAAAATTTGCGATAACGATATAACTGACGATATAATTGATGCGAGACAAAATACAACTCCACAACATTACTAGCGCAAAAAGACAACCTTCCATTTATTTTCACTTAAATAAGAAGCTGGTTTTTATGTACATTAAAGCTTTATAAAAATGTAACAGTGCAAATGCAAATTCCTTGCTGAAAGTTTTCCAGTAGAAATGGGCTGACATATCCTGAACATAACCATATATAATATCCACTGAAGTTAAAAAGAGGTGCTTTGCAACATTAAACTGCAGTGTGCAGTACGCATTTTTCGGACCATAAGGTGCACGGGATTATAAGGCACATTAAGCGAAACAAAGCAGTCAGATAAATCAAACTTTATTAAACTCATTCTTCTTGCTTCCTCCACTTCTGTACCATTGATTCATTAATGTTGAATTCTCTGGCAGCTGCTCTATTCCCATGTTGTTGCAGTATATTAATGACTAACCTCGTATTGTGGATGGATTATCTCAGTTGTTCTCCTGACTGAAGTTTGGTCCGTTTACAGCATCCTGCCATGCGATTGCATTTGTCTCTAACCATGAGGAACCTTCACGTTAACTTTTATAAGTGGAAAACTGTTAGTGTTCGTCCTCCAGCTTCACTGTTTATGTTATGCTAACATAGCTGTGTCGCTAGCGATCACGTAGCACATCATTATATACCAGCTAGCCCAACTTCAGTAACCCTACAAACGTCACTGCTGTTTAGTTTCCTGTCTTCATTTATGTTGGAAGTGATAGCAGAGCTGTACGTTTGAATTTTTTCAGAAATCTCTCAGTCAGAACATGCAATATCATGTTTAGGTAACTAGCGAAACTAGCGAGCTAACTTCCGCTAGCTTCCTGCTAACTTCTAACTCCGTTAAATGTAATAAATTTTGTTTTAATGGATGCCTGGAAGTTAAACTTCATAGTTACACCTGGTAAAGCAGCAATGCTGATCGTTTTATTAAAGATGAAAGAATTTAGACAGTTTTTAACGCTCAGTGATGCTGCAGTGTTGTTTGACCTGAAACATACGGAGTTTAGGACCCAGATTACTCCCAGATTTAAGAGCATCTTAGTCCAACAAATATGACAATAACGACGGCCGCTTGCATGTTCTGCAAAAAAAATGTGCTTTGTCGTGTATCTGACGGACAAACACCAAACCAGTTCCACATCACGGAAGTTGCACCATTTTTACAAACCAATTCTGGTTCATCTGTTTCACTCAACAATCGGCCATGTGCGTATGAAAACAAAGGCACTGCGCATGCGCGTTTTACTCATATTCTATCGCGATATTTCATTTTCCTATCGTTGCCTGACATTATACCGGTATTACCGCCCAGCCCTACGAGGGACTCATGTAGAATGGTGCCGATGAAATCCATAGGCAATATTGTGTTAGGCAGAAAATGAGAGAGTCTCCATGAACAGCTGTTATTTTTACAAGAGTCTGGTGCGATGTTTGGAATTCAGCCTACACTTAAAAAAAAAATATATAAGATGATTTAAAAAAATGTTTCCCCAGTATGGCCACGTGCATGCTTTTTCATGGAAATAGTGTATACTACTGGATTATACTAATGTCCCACATTCCAGTGGAGTAGTGATGCATTTTAGATTTTTGAAAATAATATGTAAAGTATCATAAATGCAGTCAATATTATTGACTGTCTAATCAACAGAATGGTCTGCAACCAGCTGCTGCTGATGCAGAGAAAAGAACAACGTGTGCAGGATTGATATTTTTGTTTACTGGGGACACTGACGATAGAACTAGAACGTATTTGATGTATGATAAGCAGTTCAGCCTCACCGTCCCAGCGGTTTCTTGCTTGACTAAAAGAACAGCAGTTTTCTACTAAATGTAGCCTCTATGCTCTATCCGTATAGTAACAGCGATGACCCATTTGCATTTTTCTTGTGGCTTTTTGCTGGTGGCGTGGACAGTTTTGGACCTGCAGGCAGATGCAGAGACATTTTTGAAAAATACCCAGATTTAGAGCAATACTGCACCCAGCAGGCGAAAGGCATGAGCAAAGGTGGCGAGAAAGTAGGTCAGAGGGAGGGAAGCGATGGGTGTTTGTTAGTGGGTAGGGGTAGATGCACATACAGAGCAGAAACGGTGCAGAGGGTGGTGGGAAGGATAGATGGGGTGAAGAGGGTTGAGGAAGAATTATTTTCTCTATCTTCTGCAGCTTGCTGCCATCTGGAACGTAAACCAAATGTGCCAGAAAGAGCTTTCTTGCTCATAGTCTATATTTGAGTAGTTAGCACTGTTTATCCAAACTCTTAACAGACTGCTCTGCTCTAAGAAGAGACATTTACAAGGCTCAGGACTTTGCAGCACTGTGTCAGTGCTGTCACCTCCGTTTTAATCATAACGTTTAAAATGAAATAGATGTTCGTGTGATCAGCTGTTGTTACTGGAACTATTACTGTAGGTGTGAGCCTACATGTGATCATGTCTGCATCCCTTTTGTCAATCTATTGTTTTATAATTGTGTCTTACTTTGTTACCTTGTTACTGCTCATATTTTATGACTAATCACACACCACGCAGGTGCAAGTCTATGTGGAACAGAGGGGTCGAGAGGTATTTTATGGAGAATAAAGTACTGTGTTTAAGTGACCAGTAGGTGGCACCACTAGCATGTGCACTTTTGGAGTTTGAAGCAAGTTCAACCTGTCAGTTCACCTGAGATTGCCACATGCCAATTAGGATCCACTTAAACTGGAAGAGAGAAAAAATGTAGCTAATCAAGCTTGGGGGCCATGTTTTAGAATGATGGACAAATTTACTCTGCACATCTTTTATATCTATATATGTTTGTACTTTATAGTTTAACTTGAAACTGTAGTTTATTAGTTTTGGTTAGTCTGTGAATCTGTCAAAGCGTTCAGTATCTCAAATCTAAACAGGCTAATTTAGACATTTTTGAAATGCTGAATCTTTCCCCTGTTGGAAATCACAATAATAAATTGCAGATGAAACAGTTGCATGATTAAGATGCATATGCTGTCTTCTGCACTGCAGAACTTAGGCAGAATTCGATGAAACCATTCCCATAGGACACGTTGACCTTCAGTGCTTGACAAATCTGTACTCGCAGGCTGAGGCTACCGTGCCCCATTACTATTCTCCACAGGTTGCGTGCATTGCTTCGCGAGTACACTTGTAGTTGTCAGCATCAGTGTACATTTGTGTTCTCCAAAGACCTTTGTTTATTAGTTATACGGTAGCCTTTGGTAAATATTCATCCTCATCTCCCTCTTCTCTTTCCGGTGAACTGTCGTTGTCCATGTTCGTTGTCTTCCTTCTCATCCCTCTGCCTGGCTGGAGTGAGAGCAGCGGGGTCCATGGAGAGAGCTACTGATGGCTGAGGAGCTGTGCACCGGCTGGTTTCGTATCATTGCAGGTACAGTAGGTAAAACACCTTTATTTTTGCAGCAGCACATCACCTCAGCAGTTTGAGCATGGATCGACAACTTACCCTTAGAATAAGGCATGAAGGTCACCCACCACTTTCTGCATTTTTAGAATCTCAAGCGGTTTACTCACCGGTCCTGCAGTGAAGTGGACTTTATACTGCATTAGCTAATGCATGCTTGTATTGATGCATGACAACATATGAATGCTTTTGTTTATGTATCCACTGTGGCTACATGTTCACTGTGCTGTGTGGTGTGCCCTTTTTAAAAGTGTGTGTGTGTGTGTGTGTGTGTGTGTGTGTGTGTGTGTGTGTGTGTGTGTGTGTGTGTGTGTGTGTGTGTGTGTGTGTGTCAGAAAATAATAATAATGGATTGGATTTATATAGCGCTTTTCTAGGCACCCAAAGCGCTTGACGGGAAAGCTAGAAAATAGAGCAGCATAAGTTCTTCCTATCCAGACACATGGAACTCATTTCTCATAAGCAACATTCTCTTCTACTTCCTGTATGTTCATACATCATCTACCTTTTGGTTACATTTGAAACCAAATGTAATAGAATCAGATATTACAGAATTAAAGACAGTCTCCTTAGATTACCTGCTGATAATCTGCCTTTACTGTAACATAGTCTACTGGTTTGTTAATTTAACAATACAATAAAAAGTTAAATAACGTTATGTGATGTGTACATCATGTGCACAAAGGCAATAGCATTGGTTGTGTTTGCACTGATTTGAGGCTAGGTATAGAACAGGGCTAGGCAACTGCAGGCCTCGAGGGCCGGTGTCCTGCAGGGTTTAGATGTGTCCTTGATCCAACACAGCTGAGTTAAATGGCCAAATGACCTCCTCAACGTGTCGTAAAGTTCTCCAGAGGCCCAGTAATGAACTAATTGATTCAGATGTGTTGACTCAGGATGAGATCTAAAACCTGCAGGACACCGGCCCTTGAGGCCTGGAGTTGGACACCCCTGGTATAGAAGAACTGTAGGAGACCGATGCAGTACCATGAAAAAGTGTTTTAATATTAGACCAATATAATCTGAGTAAATAAAGAAAAAAATGCACTTTTTAAATTGTAATTTCATTTATTAAGTGGGGGAAAAGCTCTCCAAACCTACCTGGCCCTATGTTCAGTTTCACTAGCCACACCCAGACCTGATCACTAAAATCTCCAACAGTGCATTGACTCATCCAAGAGGTCACAAAAGAACCCAGGATAACATCTGAAGGACTGCAGGACTCACTTGCTTCAGTTGAGGTAGTTCAGGTGTAGTTGAGGTGTTCATGATTCAACAATAAGAAAAAGACTGGGCAAAAATGGTATCATCATTAACTGCTGTGGCAGCGCTAATTAGCTGCATAATCATCATACATGGCTCTCTTGTATTAGAAATAAGAAATATTGTTTGAATTGCCAACTTGCTCGTGGAAACAAATGAACTATATGTTAATGGTACTACACTACAGTGAGTTAATGGTGCCATATTTCTGATTCAGAAGCATCGAAGTTCCAGCACCAGCACAAACTGTTAAATATCTGTCATGATGCTCTGTCGGCACTAGATGACAGTGTAGGAGAAGATGTTTGTCTTGAGGCAAACATAACCGAGCATGGCTGATACTAGAAGAACAATGGGGAAGGAAATTAGCAAGGGATGGTGTAAGTGATAAGAAAGATGAATGGATAAAGGCAGGGAGGAGAAAAAATTACAAAGGTCATAGAGATTACTTAGCAAAGCTTTAGAGCTAGTGGGACCGGGGGTAAGATGAGGGTGTCGACCCTCTCCTTGGGGGCATCAGTGGTGGTTGATACGGAAGAGCTGGCCCTGTAGCAAGAAAAGGATGAAAGGAAGGAGAAGGCAGGTGACATAATGAATAACATAGAAGCAACTTGACAGACAGTAATGCAGTGAAAATAAGAAAGAAGCGTGAAATTATAAATGTGAGAGGAAGCTTTGGAGAGAGTAGTTTTATATCACAGCAGTGTAAGAATGACCTCAGGAAGAATAGCTGCTGAAGTGCTTCAGCTAATGCTGATTCTAATGAACTGAAGTTGCCCAGCTGGCTCTGCTCAAACAAGAATAACAACACGTATTTTGTCTCTTGGATTATTCTATAGTTCCATACATGCACATGTATGTATGGAACTATAGAATAGAATGCACAGGGTACACAGTTCTGCAGCACTATATACATATGAACACTATATAAAATGAACAAATATGCAAATAAATAGTGTTACGTGTGGTTATTGAATGAAGTATTGCACAGTGGTGATGGTAGTTGTGTAGTCTGTGTAAAGAGGGAAGTCCTTGGATTTGGGGGGTAGAACTTTTTTGGGAAGAAACCATTCGTGAGTCTGTCAGTGTTTGGGCTGATGCACCTATAGCGCCTCCCTGAGGAAGCAGGTTGAACAGGTCAAAATCAGTAGGCCTATATATGTGTATAGCATGTACTATTAATATGGGTTTGGTTTCTTACCATATGAGCTAGCCATGTTTTATTAATAAGTGTGTGAACGGGGTGTGTAGTGTAAAATGCTTTGAGTGCTCAAGCGAGGTAAAAAAGCACTATAATAGAACCAGTCCTGTTACCATTTACTGATACACCACTACTACTGTTACTACCTCTTCAGCTGCTCCTGACACTGCCAGCAGTAGAAATTAAACATGAGTAAACATTAGGGCTGCCACGATTAGTCGACTAGTCACGATTACGTCGACTATCAAAATCGTCGACGACTGATTTAATAGTCGACGCGTCGTTTGAAGCTTTGTAAGATCACAAAAGACGCAGGAATGAGTAGCAGGATTTAAGAGTGTAATAACGGACTGAAACAGAAGATGGCAGCACTGCATGTACAAGGATGCCAGCTGCTGTTAAACCCCGAAGAAGAAGAAGTAGCTGTGTCCCAGAATTCATAGCGCGGCCCAGCTTAGTTTCCAACAATGGCGGCAGCTAGTTAGCTTTAATATTACTCTTATTATTCTTTCTGGGTCACAAAATAAACGATTAACATATTTTCAGGCGAGAATGTAGCTGTGTAAACCTCAAATATCTGCTCAGTTTATCAAGACACCACATATTTTTGTGACCGAGTGGTCGGCGGGGTTAGGAACAAAATAAATAAACTTGACAACGCCACCTAGGGGAATTACACCCCCAGGAAATATATTTAAGAAAAATAAAGAAAAGGAATAAAAGAAGACCGCACAGATTCAAGGATGCACACTGAGGCAGGTTGGCTTCCAATATTAAAACAGTTTTATTTATAGAAATGAATAAAATATTATAAATAATATTTTATAAATAAAATATTAAAAGTCAAGATGTAGCGTCATTATTGACAGTGTCCTACAGTAAAAATAAACAATCGTGGAACTTGGACTTACCAGCAGCCGTGGAACCAAAAGAAAATCACACCACAAGAATCACTGCAGACCACCCAGTGCTGTACAAAAGAAAGTGTGAAGACGACCCACCACCTGAGGTCCCAGGGCCACTGGCTCGTCCTCCTTCACTGAAATAAAACACAGAAAAGTATGTTAAAAGAATAAAAGGACACGGAGCGTCAGGCTCGCTACAAATCATAAAAAGACTAAAACACACTTTAATAACTTTAATAAAAGAAATCACACGCACACCCACACACACACATACACACGGGAAAGGCTTATTCCCCACGGGTCAAACTACCACTCGTGCTGGTAATAATTATTCTCAGGCGTAGGCCGGTCTGGCTCCCCACCGGCTGAGACCGGCCACCCAGGCGATTTAGAGTCCCAGCACGACACTCGGGCAGAGGATCACTTCAGCCCGATCACAGAAGTATGGGTACGAACAACAGTCCAGGGTAAAATAAAACACCAGGCGAACCCAAAAAAGGTAAGCCTACTTAATAAAAACAAGATAAGACAAAACAAGACAAGACAGCAGACTCCACCAAGGAGGAGTTCACAACAGCAGCTGAGAAGGCAGTCCACTCTTCCAATTTAGGTTGGACAATTTACCATGGAGAGGTGAGTACAGCAGTAAACCCTGAAACAGATAAGTGTAACCTTAAACTCTTATAGCTATGAATGCTAATAAAAGTAGTTCTAACAGCTTACCCCAGGACCGGAGGCACTATACTCTCATTGGTGGAGATACCACGAACACCTCTCTCCGCAATGGCAGAATTAAACAGACTGCTGCGCTACAACAGGCCGGAAAAGGATATTAACACCAATTCCAGTATTCGGAGGGAATCCAAGGTTAAGCGAGAGCATACCTGTAGCTGTCATATAATCGGCTCTTGCTGATCAGTCCGTCGCAGTACGCCAGCATTTACTGCTGTATCGTACCAGAAGCTCGGGAGGAATTAATCCAACAAGACATCGGCTTAGCTTTATACAGGCTAGCGCCACCCTGCAATCAATGTGCAGGTGGGTTCCCAATTAACCCGATCACCTGATACAAGGAGCGAGTGCAGTGGAAAGAGAGCGAGGGAGAGAGAGAATGAGAGAAGAAAAACAACGGAAGGCGAGTAGCCCATCTGGCTACATCTACCCCCCCTTTTTTGTATTGGCGCCCCGACAATAACTCAAGGAACCCAACACCATGGCCTGAATATGGCAAGCTGAGCATTAGCAACTGACGCAGATTCAACAGGACGTGGCAAGTGATAAACATTTGAGTGCTGACCAGCTGTTGAACGTGCTGTTCTCCGCAAATGTGGCCCACTCACCTCAGACTGTTCAACAGAGCCCAAGGAAGAGCCTGGGGGAGCAGAGGTCGAGGGTGCTACAATCACACTGGGAGTAGACCTGAGCTCCACCGATGGAACTCTAGAGGCATCGGGAAGTGACACCACAGGTGCTACAGGGTGTGAGGGTACCTCAGGGACAAGGAGCCACAACTCGTCGTCACTCAGAGAGTGAATAAACTTGACAACGCCACCTGTACCCACTGACTCAGAGAGGTCCGCTCTGAGTCAGTGGGTACAGGTGGCGTTGTCAAGTTTATTTATTTTGTTCCTAACCCCGCCGACCACTCGGTCACATATTCAAAAGCGCTCCGACGTTTTCGGAGACGTCTGTTACCCACTAGCTCGATAGTTAGCCGGGGGCTAGGCTCGCTAGAGCCGTGAGAACACCGGACTCCCAGCAAATGTTTTCAAACCCACCGCCGTCTTTCGCTACTCAGGTTAAACATGATATATGAGTCACTTAGATAACTTAAAAATGTTATTGTTTGGCTTTTTTCAGTATTTTATTTGTTCCTGAGTAAATCGGTTTGGCTGAGATTAAAGTTATAGTTTTTACACAGCTGAATAAACGTCAAGCAGACAGCTGATTATCAGAAGTGTGAGATGCTCCAGAATATACTCTGGTGTCCTGTTATATTTTAGATAGCAAGGAGTTTATTAAACTTCACCGAAACAATCTGCAAATTTCATTAAAATTTAATAAACTATCATCTTGTCTTTATTTTTAGTTAGCACAGACCTTAAACACTTAAAGCTGTAAGCTAATGATAGTTATATAAGAGCAGATGCTGCTGATGCAATAAGCTGTACTTTTTACGTCCAGTGGATGCATGATCTGATTAGTTGACTAATCGCAAAAATAATCAGTGACTAGTCGACTATCAAAATAATCGTTTGTGGCAGCCCTAGTAAACACGTCTTTTCCAGACTTAAAGACCAATGGGTACAAATTACCCAGTGTCTGCATTTGTGGCTCATTGTTATTCTTTTCTTCCTTTTTCGCCCAGTAAAATCTCACCTTGCTGTTTGATTTGTCACATTTGCCCCCACCCCCCTTCACTCTCCACCCTCTCATAGAAAATTAATCAGCGCACACACACAAACACCAGCACACACCCCTCTCCGGAGGCTGGTCTGTCATCGGCTCTTCCTGTTTGTTGGCTGCAGCTGTAGCCTGCGTTGCCGTGACGTCGCACCGGTCGATTCTCATCCCAGTGCGGTGGGAAAGCACAGAGACAGAAAAAGGCAGCCAAATGAGACAGACTAGCAGAGAGACGGTAAGGTGGGAGGGAGCGGGGAGAGGAGCAGAGTGAAACTGCACCGATATTCCAAAGAGGGCGGGACACGGAGGCAGTTACTAGAGAATTAGGCGCTGTGCAGGACGGTGCAGGGCAAGGATTTTGCGCAGTAGTGACTTAATATAGAGCACGTTTTTATTTTTGTATCAACATGGGTTGTCACTTTACTCATACCCTCATTATTCTCTGTGTGACCAAAAAATAGATTCATGCCTGGGTACCTCAGCACACTGCACTGACATAAGGTAGGGTGAAGGGTAGCTGTGTAAGCATGTGTGTGTATGGTTACTCTGTTTGTGTGGCTTCTATATTTAAACCTCACATATCTGTTTGCTTCCTCGGATGCTCTACATGTAAACATGTAAATGCGCACAGTTATTTGTCAAGTAAGAGAGGTTACTAATGTAGCCTTCTCTCTTTGGGGACAGTGTCAGGAGATTCAAGCTGTAAGCCATGTGACTGCACAAAGAGCTGCAGGGATTGGCTAAGGTCATCTGTGACCTCAGCATACTGCCTCAGCCACCCCCCCTCCCCCCCTCCTCCAAACACACACACACACAACCCTCCCTCTAAATCTCTCCACCTCCTTCTCCCTTCCCTGCCTCTTTCATTTTTTTCCTCCAGTTTGCTTTTTCCCTACCTCTCAGCATCCTCGGCTGTGAAGGTTTGAGCCGCGGCAGCAATAGCAGCAGCAGCAGCATCCATGGCTCCAGCTCTGATCGACACCTAAGCCGTCCCCCACCCCTCCTCTCTCTCGCTCTATCTATCTCTCTGTCTCTCTCCCTCCTGAGCTAGTTGACAGGCGACGTCTGGGGGTGTTGGAGGTTCACAGTTAGCCAGGGCGTTAGCCACAAGCACACAGCTGTTCTGCTGCCATCAGTTCTACTGTGTTTTAGTAGCCAGGAGCTTCTTCTCTTCCCCCTCCCCTCACGACACCACCTTTCATTTCAGGCTCTTTGGAGATTGAGGAATGCAAATCTGCAACCATGATGGAAGGTAAGATCATTTTATTCTGTCTTTTTTATGCCACCCCATTTTTCTTTTGTAATTCAGGATAATCCTTAATGGCCTTGTTCTCGTGTGCTTCATCTCGTAGCAAGTGTATGAGGTATTTGAGGTTGAGATGTCAGAAGCTGTCCTTCTGTTTCGAGCACACGCATTTTGTTGACTTGCTTGTTATTCTTGGGAAAAGGGCACAGCCACTGAATATCTACAACAGAGGCACAATGGCGAAGCTAATTGAAGCGTGTGTACCTTTTTGTGTGTGTGTGTGTGTGTGTGTGTGTGCGCGCGCACGCATATGTCTGAGAACCCCCAGCCCCCCTTTTTCCCGCTTCCCATCGTAAAGGATTATTTGGATTTATTGTGCAGGAGGGCTTATGTACCCAGCTGGCTCACTTGTATAAATTTTCTTTGTATGGTGTGCTCTGAAACGGATGCACACGCTCACTGCACTGTATGACTTTGCCGTGCGTTCACACTACATGGCTGTTTAACCCAGCACTTGTATGTTTGCACGGGCAAGTGCACGCGTACATTCGAGCCTGCCGATGGCTGGACTGAGCCGTCTCTGTGGGATTAAGCATAGTGATGAAAAAGAGAATTCATCATTGTTTTAATGTCATGTCCCTTTAATTGGTGACATCATTAGGGGCAGGCCGGTGATGTAGGAATGAATCTCTGTAGCTCTGCAGCTGGCACGCGAAACCTTCTGTTTCATATGTCTTTGATTTCCTGGATTTGGTTTGGAAGTACAGTATATAATATATTCAGTGACCAGTTGTATGTTCTATGATCAAAAATGCAAAAGATTTGAAGTGTGTACATTTTAATTGTCTTAAGGTAGAAATTTTCCAAAAATTGTGGATAAATGCACGAGGAAAACCAGTTATTTTGGCTCTTTTGTTTTAATGTCGGATGACCTTAGGACAAGATGGAATTACCTCAGTGGCTGATGAGGACGAATCTTAGCATGCTGTCTGGTTTTATGTGTTTCTCTCTGTGTTTAAAAATAAGTGACAGCTATTGAGTCCTTTACGTTTGCTTTGTAGGCAGGTAATCCACACACGTTTACAGTAATTTGGACATTGGGATATGCTGTTCACCACGCCAGTCCCCTGATTTCTGATGGATTTGTAAGCTTGAGAGAAAATTTCAGTGTTTAAAGGTGTTGTTCTGAGTAAGTAATGGCTATTTGACCAAATGGCTTATCGCTTGACCTTAACTGTGTATTATCATGCTACTGTGTCATGAATAGGCTTACTGTCACTTACTGTCTCATGTGTCATTATACGATGAACTGTGTTGTAGGTTATGATTTATATAATGGCCATATGGCTCCACCCTTTCTGCCAGACCCTGCAATTCACTTGTAACACTGAGGCCTCTAACAATGATATCTAATAAGCTCATGCTGCTCATGCAGACGCAAATAACTCGTTTGTTTTTGAAACAAAAAAGGTAACCCTGGGTAACCTTTTCCTTCCTGTAGGCCGCAGCAGTATAATATGATTCCATGTTCAGTGTTGTACTAGGATACAGACTCGCAGTGACAGCACTGGGCAGTTGGACACTAATGGACTAAACTAGAATATGATGAGCTAATTTTTTAGTGTATTGTCCTGTCATAGATCACATAACTCTCTTGGGCCAAGTTATTGGGTAACCAAAAACTACAGACCATCTATAAACCACTTACCTTCCATCAGCATGGCTAGCACAGGCTTACCATGGACTAGTGAGAGCAGGATTACAGTCAGGTGTTAAAATTGGATGCTAATCCTTGTTAGCTCTGCTTTTTAAGGCCTGCATGCTTGGCCCTGAGTAACATACAGGGTAGAAGATGAGTAGTTACTTAAATGTAACCTAGAGAGAGAGGTACAGGCATTTGCTAACATGTTGCTAATAGCAGCTAAAGTTAGCTCCTCATAGCTGTTCTGAGAGATGGCTACTGTCTCAATCTAAAATACACATACATTGGTCTCATTAAACTGCTTACTTTTGTTTCATTTGCTAAGATAGGTAGTCACGCTGCACCTTTTAGAGAATGTTGTGCGTTTCCTTAGCTTGGTGGTCTGTTCATTGTTGGATGTTGTAGAATCAGGCCAGTTCTGAAGTGTTGTTTTGTCATCATCAGCTGCAGCAGCCATTATTCAGCTTGGCTGGAAAAGCTCAAACATAGACCAAACCGTTTCTCACTAGTGTTGTTTAAGAGACATCACAAGATGCATGTATCTCAGTTTTATTAATAAGATCCTCTGTTCGATCGTGGGAAGAGATCCTTCTGCGTGCATGGAGAGTTATCTGCTGTGGTGACCCATAAGGGAGCAGCTGAAAGTAGCTTTAGTTCTGCATGTACCGTACATTACCCGGGTCAGTCTTAACTTTCAGTTTTTAACAGTCGTTTGCAGTAAATGTCATTTGCTTTGCTGCTGTATGTTTTTGGATTAAGTTTCTGCTACAATAATTTTTATGTTCTATTTTGCTTCTGTGGACGTTTCATTTTATCCAGTTTTAAACTTTGCTGTTTTATGCTTGTAGTGTTACGGTCCAATAAAAAAAAAACAAAAAAAAAACTACTTTGATAAGTAGCCCTATTTTCAGATTTATGACACCACATTTCAGAGCTAATCCACCAGGTGTTTATTTTAAGAACAAGGAGAATGCTCTTGACTGATACAGGAACATTGAACAGAAACATTCAGTGTCACCATATTTGGATTTATATGGTTTTCACAGGACATTAAAGGTACATCCACACAGGAAGCGGTCTGTGGTGATTAGTGAAGTGAACTGTTCCCGAGTCAATTGGAATTATAGTAATATAATTTTTATATATATATATATATATATATATATATATAAAAAAAATAAATGAATAAGAGAGAGCGCAAAAGGTATGTCAGTATTGGTAGGGTTTTTTTTGTTAATTTCAAATGGCTGCAATAATTCCTGGCTTCATAAAGGTTGCAATCTTCAGTTTTTCTTGATTATAGGTTTTGAATCGACTCTATGATTACATTCAAGGATGTAGGGAGCTACTTAACTGGCTTGCGAGGTCATCAGTGGTGCTCTCCTGTGGTTTCAAATATCATCTCTTCAGCAGGAAAACATGTGAAGTGATTTATTGCATTTAGTCTTCTTACTGTGATCATTTGCATTTATGCTGCTCGTCTTCTCACCCATCACAAATTAATTATTCGACAAACATGTTTTTAAAAGTTTCCCCCATTGGACTTAGTTGAACCAGCTACAGTTTATTGAAATCATGTGTATCCGGTCTTTAAATGATGACGTGTGAACCTGCTTCCGGGCCCAAACTACTCTGCATTTATTAAGGCTGTTGTGTTTTTAACATGTTTTAATGCTTTGTATCTTGTTCTATTTAATCTGAAGGAGCCCCTAAAAACAGTCAGTGATCACTGTTGGTCTCTGTTTTTATTACACTATTAATTTTAAAGCTGAGGTTTTAAACTGTTACAATGTAACTCCAGCCCAGCCCATGCAGCAGTATCTTAATGACTAACCTCGTATTGTGGATGGATTATCTCAGTTGTTCTCCTGACTGAGGTTTGGTCCGTTTACAGCATCCTGCCATGCGATTACATTTGTCCCTAACCATCAGGAACCCTCACGTTAACTTTTATCGAGTGGAAAAAAGTTAGCGTTCATCCTCCAGCTTCACTGTGTTTATGTCATGCTAACAGGAAGTGACAGCAGAGCTGTACATTTTAGTTTTTCAGAAATCTCTCAGTCAGAACATGCTATATCATGTTTAGGTGGGAACTAGCGAGCTAACTTCCTGCTTTCTTCTAACTCTGTTGAATTTAATAAATTCTGTTTTCATGGATGCCTGGATTTTAAACTTCATTGTTACACCTGGTAAAGCAGCAACGCTGATGATTTTATTAAAGATGAAAGAATTTAGACAGTTTGCGGCATCTCTGAGAGTTATAGTGTTCACTTGACTTTGGGACCTGAATCGGAGTTTGGACCCGGAAACGGCTAATGACATCAGACTTAAAGACCGGATTATGCTTAGTGTTTTTAACCTTGCTGCTAACAACAGATCTAAAAACTGAGATACTTCGTATGGCAAGACTTTGAGGTAAATATAGGCCCACTGGATTTCCTTTGAAGTATTTTTCATATTTCTTATTTGAATTAGTAATACTCAAATATTACTAATTCAGGTGCTGTGGTAGCACACCAACAGTGAGAGGGCAAACACCCCCCAGGGAAGAAATGGGAGAGAGAAGAGGACGTCCAGTGAGAGCAGTGGGTTGTGAGGAATATGTAGTGGTTGATAAAGATCATCAGACGGGGAGAGCTGGAGATGAGGCAGATAACTTTATAAGCAATTAATAAAGGAAGTTCAGATTTGGATTATCTTGATGGTTATATGTATATACGTACACTTAACTTCTGTAGCCTTGGAGACGAGCTACAAATCAGACATGTATGTGCATCCGTGTCCGTGTTTGGTGCTCTGTGCATTACAACAGGGATCAGCTCCTATCTGTTGTTCTCTCTGATCAGTTGCATATTATGTTAAAAACCAAAGGGCTGATTAGAAGTGTCCGACCTTTCCTCTAGCGGTACTCTGGAGTCAAAACTTCCTTTATAAGGCAAACAGCACCAACATTTTTCCTCATCTACCCTAGAGCCAAAACATTTTGTGTTTCAGGCACTTACTCTTGTTTCACCTCTGCCCTAATTGTAAACTCTGTGCAGACTCTTGTGATATTTTCTGATCATGACAATGTTCAGAATGGAAAAACACTTATTTTTAATGACT
Source organism: Maylandia zebra (assembly GCF_041146795.1). Taxonomy (NCBI): domain Eukaryota; kingdom Metazoa; phylum Chordata; class Actinopteri; order Cichliformes; family Cichlidae; genus Maylandia; species Maylandia zebra. The sequence continues at coordinate 38,000,167 of NC_135183.1, read as the reverse complement.
GCGTGGTATTTCCTGTGGCACCACCATAAGGGATAAGTTCATGTTGCAGTCCGAGGACTGATAAGGATCGAAGATCAGCAAAATCAGTATGTTTTTGGTATTCTGTCAGAATCTTTACTACACTTAGCTGCAGTAATCATTTACTACCCTTAATACACGAAACTTGTACTGAACAATTTAGTCAGTCATAGACAGTAGGAAGCTTTAACCCTGGTTACCAGCATTTGGAATTAGACTGTCACAGGGAGGCATAGTATTTAGAGCTTGTGTGGCTGAAAGTTGGATAAACCCTTGATTTGAATGCAGGACAGCAGAGGACGGAGAGGAGCTCAAGACATATGGTGGCTTCCACTTCTTTATTGCTCTGTTTGTTATTTAAGGTTACAAGCAGCAAAATTTAAGAAACATTATTATTATTATTTGCTTAATTCATCATTTATTTGCAGTGTCACTTGTGCTTTTGGCATCTGCATTTTGTATTTTTAGGCTTTTGTGACATAAAATATATTTATTTATATTTAAAATGTTGCCTTTAAAGTTGCATAATAAAGATCGGATTCTGCTGTGCAAGCTCAGTTAAACTGATGCTGTTGAATTCAGGATTTTCTGTCATTTTCTCGGCCGAGGTGAAATGGTGAGGGGTTTTGCTCCTGGCTTGGCTGGAACAGTCTGTGATATAAATGTCATAAATACTTTATCGGTATGTAAAAAAAATATTTCATACACTATCATCTTACCGGGAGAAAGTTCAAACTGTTTAAAAATGAATATTGCTGATACGAAATAAAGAACACGTCAGTCACTCTGCCCATCTCTGTAGTCGCTCTTTTTCTGAGGATTCCCTGCCTGCGGGTACGATCGCTAGGAGGCAACGAGCAGCTCTCAGCCCGTGGTCAGGTTTAGGAGGATCTTTAAGGTTTAAAAAACCTGACAAATTAGAGAAGAGTTCAGTACCTGAGTTTCCTGTTTCTATGGCTGCACAATGCTGCGCATTCATTTGATAGTGGAAACTGCCAGTACAGGTCAGCGCTACTAATGATTGTGTTACTAGGAAAAAAAAGACAGTATAGATGTACAGTATTCGAGTGTCTGAACTCTCAGGGCATAAGCTCTGCAGTGACTCAAAAGAGCTAACATTCATCGCATACATGTTACTTTTTGCCAAAGAATGAGTGAATATCAGAATCAGAAACTTTATTAATCCCAGAAGGAAATTGAGTTGTCATAGCAGCAGATATACAACAAACATCACACACTCATATAAAGTGAGTGCAGAAACAGAGATACTGATAGATAAATATTAAGATAAACAGATAAATATCGAGAGAGGTATAAATATAAAAGGACAAGTGTGTGTGTGTGTGTGTGTGTGTGTGTACAACAGTGACATTGAGGTGTGACCAGCTCTGTTCCACATGTGTGGATCTGACCCAAGTGGATGAATCAAAGAGTCTGATGGCAGCAGAAGGAACGAGCTCCTGTAAGGTTCCCTCAGACGGTGAGGTTGAAGGAACCTGTTGCTCTTCAGATTGTCAGTGTGTCATGGAGGGTGGGAGTCATTGTCCATGGTTGCCAGCAGTCTGTCACTGATCTGGGGTCTCTTATGTCATAATTGCGCAAATTATCAGGTTCTGCAGTGAATATGTGAATAACTGAGTGGTTTGTAACAAGCAAAACACTGAGCACGTCTCCAAAATATTCCTGTGACTCACATATTTTAACAATTAGAGATAAAACTGCATGTAGCTTCAAAATGCATTTTTTAATAACTATGTGCTTGTTATTTATATTGTTACAGAACCATGAAGGACATTGTGATAAAACTAGTAGCTGCATGTTTGCTCTAGAAGACTTTTGTCCTACACTGGGTCCTACTCGAGACCCAAAGGAGTAATCTGGTGTCATTTGCCCAAACCATTAACCCATGTGGAACGATGCATTGGAACCAATGCAGAATTGTATCTTCCTTCTTCTTCTTGCAGCCAACTGACACATAAAGCTGCATGAACAGCTGCATAAAGGTAAATGGGAGAAACTTACTGTCATCCATGTTTGGCAGGAGAGTGAGGCACAAAATCTAGTGTAGCGCTCTTGACAGGTTGTCAATGTAGATTGTTCGATCTACTGCGCTATATAAATACAATTGAAGAAGAAGATGCATTTTAGTATTAAATAGTCCACAATGAGACAAAATCAGACAGAGACGAGAATGGGTCTGTGGTAATTTCCAACATGTTTCTCTAAAGAACGTATGGAGGTGATCGACTACTTCTGACGTTGGTTTGTACACTGGAGAAGTGACAAGTCTGAGTCACTGGCTTCTCCTAATAATAACAAAAGTGTGTGTGCATGTAGCACAGCATTAGATAACGCTGATATGAAAAACAAATGTTTGTGCATGTGTGGTCAGGTCATCACAATGTTTGTTTGCGTGCGTCTTCCTCAAAGTGTGGCAGACACAGAGGAAAGCTCTTTGTTGAATGTGTCACAGCAGAATGGGTCTATTGTGGCCGTGCTTTACAAGTCTGACAAAGACCCAAATGAACTTTCCCACAACAAAGACACACAGAGGCAGAAATTCAGGAGGGAAGGAGATGAAGTGCCAGCAGTTGAATTCATTTGCTTGTTCTTCTTCACACTTTTCGTATCACCATATTCATCGTAGACAAGAGCCCGTCCAAATTCTGTCTTGTTTTTGTTTGTTTTTTGTTTGCGCAGACACACCCTATCGCGTGCACACACGCATAGATGAGCTAATGTAATGATAACTGAGATTCAGAGCAAGGTAAACAGACGTGTTTGTCGTGGAGCGGCGGCTGGGGGAAGGCGAGGTTCTCATGTGACGTAATGAAGCAGTTTCTTTGAATGACGTGTTAAAGTCGGCTTGAGAAACGTCTTTTTCAGAAAGACTGTTGAGACTACATGATGTGTGTTTGCTAGCTAAAAAGGAAAGGCACTGCATGTAATTCAGCTGGTAATTTTTCAGTAATATTAATATTTAATGTTTTCCGGCTATAATTACATCTTATGTCCCAGTCGGCAGCGTAGTGGTTCTTTTAAACTGAGATGCTGCGCATTAAAAAACAAGCGTGGAGTATCACAGACTGTTACCGACTGACTAAAGATGCTGGTTTCAGCCTGACAGGCCCCACGCAGGGATCAGAGGAACCTTCTGTCAAAGCAGTAGGTGATTTGCTGTCAGAGACGTGTGGTCTAATTTAATCAGGGACTCTAGTTTCATCATAAAAAAAACAGCCTGGTCTTGTGATAACGCAACTGGCGTGTTTGTGTTGTGGTTTTGAATTTAGGTGAGAGCCGGTTGAATGTAGCTCAGAGGCCTGTGCTGGGTTTTCATGCGGCTGTGATGTTACTGAGCGAAGGTTTGAAGGTGAGTCAGAGGCTGTGCTCGTTTCAAAAGTGCTTTATCTTTATCGATGATCTAGAATCATTTATTAGCTACAAACGATGAATGCTAAAGTTACAAAGTAGCTCAAATCGGATGCCTTGCTGGATATTAAATGTGAAATATTTCATGTTAAAACTTTAGTAAGTTTACAAACTGGAGTTGTGATCAGTAGCAGAAGGCTGCTTGTTGTTTCATGTGATTGACATCAATTGCTGTGACACGCTAAATTAACTGAAATCTACAGACAGGATTTTTGCATCGACCCAGTGGACAACTTATGACTCAAAGCAACGAGGTTAACGAGCTCAGGGCAGAATAAAACGTTTTCAGTGAGACTGTATTGAACGTGCTCTGCTGTTGAGCCAAATACAAATGACAACAAGGTCTTTCATGTTTAATCCACAATAAATGAGGGAAAACTCTGTTTACATTAGCATATTTCATGCAGAGTAAAATGGATCAGCTCACGGAGCAATCCCAAGTAAGCAATCTGAGAAGACACATTAACATAGAGATGCACGGACAGAAGCTCTGCAAAAGCAAAAGGAGAATGAAGACGATGCTCTACAGCCATTTCAAGGAGGGAGCAGGCGAGCAAAATGAGCGGTGTAGATAGGAAAGATGATGTGAGTTAAAAATTCCAGGTAGGATGGTGTGAGAGGTGGAAAAAGGTGCGTTTAGTTGAGTCACTTTGTTTGCTTTTGTGTGACATTTGTGGCATTTCTGGAATTAGACCAGATTATATGATAAAGATGAACATAAGCACTTCATTTATTTATTTTCTTTAAATCTTCCGCTTTGGTTTGAAATCGCAGCTTCAGACATCCTCATTTCTGTCACGACTGTCTGGCTGTGAACAAATCCCCAGGGTTGCAGGAAACCCCTCCAGGAAGTTGGATGTATTTTGCTATATAATATTCATGTGTGTCTCTGTTCATCTCCCAGGTTGACTCTTACTGCGTGGCCCAATCTCCTTTTACTCTGCTTAATTAATAAATCAGCGTGACATAACGGTGCAGTTAAACGGATGCATTTGCGTATTCTTTGTTCGTGATTACCCGCTTACCCTGAGCATCTGTATCTACTTCAGTTAGTCATTTTCTGGGTTTCCCAGAATACCTTTCACCAGCCCCTAGAAAACCTCTATGTAGCAGTTTAATAAAGGTGGAAGTATTTTAGTGTGATCTCATAGTTTCAGATCCAACCACCCATGTTATTGATGGCTGCAAAGAAGAACTGAAATATGCTGCTTTTATACGTGTGTTAATTAGAAAAAGTGTTTTTGTTTTCATCCTTGTATCCATGGCGAATCCCCCCTTTCACCATGTCTGTTCTGTCTGGTTGCAGCGTTTCACGTGTTCCTATTGTGCGGCTACAAGCCAACGCAGTGTAAACAGATGTCTTTTTCAATCAGCAGAGGCTTGCACTAACACAGTAATGCAGAGATGCAGCTACAGGAAGAGATTAGCTTGATGCTGGCTTTGTTGAGAAATGTAGTGATGAGGGAAGGGTTGAAGGGTTTGGCTGTTGGAGAGCAACAGAGGGATTGAGGGCGATGGAAATGTGCAGCAGTGTCTCGTCAGCTGTGCGTGATATGTGCGACTTGTGAGCTGAGTGTGAGTCATTACATATTTGTAGTGCATTTACAGTTTATTGGGCTATAGGCCTGATTCATGTCCAGGCTTATACTAAAGATCTGGGGGGGGGGAATCCTTGATGTCCTCACTCGACCTGTCAAAAAGTTATTTTTATTCCCATGTATGGACTCTAAACTAAACTAACTCTAAGAACAAACTCCAAGTGTAAGAGGTAGATTACCCAAAACACACACAAACATACTGCAGGCAGTGAGATTTTCAGCAGCAGCAGGAGTAAAAACAAAAGCAGCTCCTGCAGGTGACTTAAACGTATAAACCTCGTATCTGTACGCAGGCAACATGGCAAAAAGTTGTTACTGCAGCCTGTGAAGCATTAGGACAATCCTTTACCGCATGACTTTTGGTACAGACTGTCCAAAAGATATTTCGTAGTGCTTGTAGAAAAACTCGGTGCTTCATTTTTTGTCGTCTTTATTCTTTATTTCTAATGTTAATTTGTTTGTTGAGACATTACACTCTGTAAATGTCAGTAACTTGTGAAAAATGTAATTATTCCTTTGACCAAACTGTACATGCAAACTGTATTTATTACTTATGATGTAAGTAAGGTGGCACAGAAAGCACACAATTAAAACTAGTGGTTTTGTTTGTTTGTTTTTATAGCTGAGGTACAAAAAGTAATGTAACCTGGAATAACATGTTTGAATTATTCATCAATCCCAGTAATCCCACAGTGCAAGTGAACTTCAAGCAGAAACAAAGCGACCTTTGCATCCATCTTTGTCTTTTAACTCTGAGGCCCCTGTGATGTCAACACAGCTCTTTGACCTCGCTGACCCCGGCTCTTCTGTTGTTGTTTTGTTTGTTTTTTAAATTTTTTATTAGGCATCACCTTTTAGCCAGCACTTTTCAGTACAAATATGTTGTGGAGTTCAGGAGACGAGCATTTCCTGTCCTCTGCTTTTTCTGTGCAGCACAGGTATGTGCGACTCTCATTTGCCACCTTTTCAAATCATCATTCAAACCCCTTGTTTTAACTCCATCGTGCATCTACTTTTATAGTTTATATTGTAAACAGGATCACTAAAGCTTAGCTGATATATCGAGGATGCACCCTGGACAGCTGACACGCACAGACTGAACCAGATACTCTCACTTTCATACCTGCTGATTTAGTTGAGTTAACCTTGGATGGAGCACCTGGAGCAAACCTGAACAAAAAGCTAGCTTGGATGTTTGAACACAAGCATGTGGCTGAGAGGTGGTTGCGCCCAATCATAGTTTATGCTATAAATGAAATGGGGGAAGAGAGTGAGTTAAAGCACTTGAATGTATGTACAAAAATGTAATTTTTCATTATATCGCTGACAATAAACACAGAAAGCCATCTCTATTTTCAGAGGCGATTGTGATCATTTGCCATACTCTATTCTGTGCTGTGCTCCCGGTATCTGCAAGTCCAGCGACGTTGTGGGTACGGAGCTTGACGGCAGAAGTAGAAAGGTGGGATCAGTAAAGTATTCTGATCTGAAACTACTTTTTAATTTAGCCATATCAAGCTCATAGGTTTATCAAAGTGTACACAATCTGCTTGTTGACATATCAACCCTGCTTCCTGGTCCAAGCTCTTACTGCTTTTAAAACGTGTTGCAATGCTTTAGGTCATCTTTTATTAATGATAAACAAGCCCCGACAAACAATTGGTCATCGTCAGCCTTGCTGGCTTTTTATTTGGACTATTTAAGTACAGCATGTGTTTAAGCTCATTTTTAAAACCTCACAGTGTAAGTACAGCCCATGGGCTCACAGTCTGGCAGAAATCTGAGGTCACCATCCTCCATCTTCACTGGGTTTAAGTGTTTCTATTATGTGAACCAACATTGCTGCTGTTTAGTTTTGTGCTAATGGTCGGTAATACTGAAAAATGGCAGGATTACATTCTTCTTATTAGGCTTTTTGTGTCACTGTTTAAGGTTTGGTCAGTTGTCCGAAAATGTGAATGACAACTTCTTTGTTGGGAATTTTATTTTTATTGAAACGTAGTATATTTGATTACAAGGTGGATGTAGAGAAGCCAGCAGATCTCACTGGCAGTAACTTTACACTGTGGTAGCACAAACCATAGAGAAATGTTCCTTTTGTTGTGAGGACCTTCCATCAAAAATAAAGGTAACCCATCAGGTCTTCAATTTCTGAGATGCTGGCGCCGCACAAAGACTCTGATTTTCTACACTTAGCTGAGAGTTTTAAAACTGAGCATTAGCAGCTAACACAGAGCTCTGCCCTACACTGATTGTTCTTTCCTTGTATCTGGCTGAGGCATTAGCTCATTGTGTGTTTGACGGCATGTCATGCTAATCAAACAAGGCAGCAGGAGTCCTTATGTGTTACACAGTAATGTAGAGAAGTAACAGGGGGGAGGAAAATGTGGTCAGGCTAATATAAACTGGGACATCAGTTATTGTTCACTTGTGCAAATGACACACTTTAGTTTGTGTAAGTGAATGTTCCCGGTGTGTGTGTGTGTGTGTGTTTGTGAGATAGAGATGATAAATGATGTTGATGAGATGGTCCATCTGCCAGTCATAGCCCAGGAGCTCAGATGGATGACTCACAGCAGATAGGATTTCATTAGCAGACGTCAGGCCAGTCTGCAGAATAGAGGAGTCATTGATTTTCACCGTATCAGCAGAGAGAGGGACAGAAGGGGAGAAAAGGAGACTTTGGGTTTGGAGGACTGCAGCTGAGAGAAAACTCAGTGAAAGTGAACCACACAAAGCACCTGTCATCTGCAGTGCCGCTGTAAGATGCTGCTGAAAGAAGGGTTGTTTGTGTCTATAATGAAAGATGGGCGCAATGGACTTTTTATATTGTGTTTTTCTCTGGGCCATTTTTATGCAAATATCATTGAGACTCATCAGTGGAGGAAGAAGAGGGACTGAGAACGACGTTCGCGTGGAGGATGCACTCTGTAAGTCCAGCAAATGTAGATCTTAAATGCAAATGTGGCAAAGCTTTCACCCTCGTGGCAGTCCGTCACAGTTTCCTACAATCAGGGATTTTGCGTAGCGCCGACGTTACATTCTTGTTTTTCGTTCTTGATTGCGAGGCATCGAGTTCAGTTTTATTTCATTCATCAGACCCTCATTCGATTTTGTTCTAAAAGTCAAATTTTATATGTGACAAACTGATAAAAGGGAAAAACAGAGAGCGATAGAACAAAAAACAAAGTATTCTCTCTGGTTTGTGCCGCTAAAGAAGGGTGGATAAACCAAAGTCAGGATGTGCAGTCCTTTTCATTATACCAGACTAGTCTCTCCAACATTCATTTCTTTAACAACTTCATTGTTGAAAGACTCGGATCCATATATAACAAATGGCCGAGGCAGATCCACTCTGGTGGAACAAATTAAAGGGTTGGCAAAGGAAGTGACTCCTTCACTGTTTGCCTCGTGTTAACCTCTGTCTATAATTTCTGACAGCTATGCAGTGACAGGGAAACGTCTTGGTCCCGTTTCCTGTGATCAAAGATCGGGCTGCCCAACTCAGTTTTTGAATTTGAGCAGAATATGTCATCTTTAAACGTCAGTAAATGCAAACACAGCATGTACCAAGTGCTTCCTCCCAGAATCACAAGGTTTTCTTTGCTGTTTTTCTCCTCCTGCAAGTCACGAGGCTCTGAGCAAATACTTTGTTACTATTTGAGAACATCAGCATCACTTTTAGTGCCTTGTGTCTGCGATAGAAGTGTTTTATATTATTATGATAAGATTAATTTGATGTAAAATATACTTTTCTGTATTTTTATAATTAAAAAAATAATTCGTCTTCGTCTTCTTCGTCTTCCAGTATAGTGCAATCCCAAGTTACTTTCTAAATGTAATCGTGCAACGTGTTAATTTAGTCACTCAGCTTCTCAGCGCCCGCAGGCCATCTCATAATCATCTCTGAGATTGCCTTCCTCAGTAAAATATTTAGTCGTTGTGTCTTTATTTCATTTCATTGACCTAAAATTGAAACTCTTACAGAACACGTGCATTAAGATAAGATAAGATAAGATAACCTTTATTAGTCCCACACGTGGGAAATTTGTTTTGTCACAGCAGGAAGTGGACAGTGCAAAAGTTATGACGCAAAAATTAGAATACAATAAGAATAAATACAGTACACAGCTGTACAGAATAGAATAAAATAATATACTATATACAGTAGAATAAAATAGAATAAAAATATACAATAAGATAAAAATAGAATACGAATGCTATATACAACTGAGTAAAAATACAACGATGCCAGAAAAGATTATTGCACTTAGTGTTATTGCACATGTGTGGATGTGTGTGTTTGTTCAGTTAAAGTCTTTATTATGGAGTCTGACAGCAGTGGGGAGGAAAGACCTGCGAAATCTCTCCGTCCCACACCGTGGGTGCCGCAGTCTCCCACTGAAGGAGCTGCTCAGTGCTGTCACAGTCTGCTGCATGGGGTGGGAGATGTTGTCCATCAGGGATGACAGCTTAGCCGCCGTTCTCCTGTCACTCACCACCTCCACTGGGTCCAGAGGGCATCCTAGAACAGAGCTGGCCCTTCGGATCACCCTGTTCAGTCTCTTCCTGTCCCCAGCAGAGATGCTGCCGCCCCAGCAGACCACACCATAAAAGATAGCAGAAGCAACAACAGAGTCATAGAAGGTCTTCAGGAGTGGGCCCTCCACCCCAAACGACCTGAGTCTCCGCAGCAGGTACAACCTGCTCTGCCCTTTCCTGTAGAGGGCGTCTGAGTTATGAGTCCAGTCCAGTCTGTTGTTCAGATGAACACCAAGGTACCTGTAGCTGTCCACAGCCTCAATGTCCATACCCTGGATGTTCAGTGGTTGCAGTGGAGAATGCTTGTGCCTGCGGAAGTCTACCACCAGCTCCTTGGTTTTACTGGCGTTGATCTGGAGGTAGTTCAGCTGGCACCAGTCCACAAAGTCTTGGGTCAGTCCTCTGTACTCCTTGTCGTCCCCATCAGTGATGAGGCCGACTATTGCAGAGTCATCAGAGAACTTCTGCAGGAAGCACTGGGTGGAATTGTGGGAGAAGTCTGCAGTGTAGATGGTGAAGAGGAACGGAGCCAGAACCGTTCCCTGTGGGGCCCCCGTACTGCAGACGACCCTGTCCGACACACAGCCCTGAGTCCTCACATACTGTGGTCGGTCGGTGAGGTAGTCCAAAATCCAAAAACATTGTATATGTTCTTTTTAATCACAGGAGAGGGGATAATCCATCTCTGCCCAGCACTTTTTAAACTCTCTGAGAGCACATCAGTGCAAACTGTTCTGCATCTGTGTATGATCCATCTGCACATTCAGCAGGTCGAATGCATTCGATGTTAACTTGGCCTCTTTCTATCTCCATTACTTAAGTGCTGCAGTTATCGCAGGATTCTCTCCTGAAATGGCCCTTTGTTGGTTTAGAAGTAGCAGCTGGTTACATAACATGGAATCACTGCTTTTTGGAAAACCTGTTTACAGCATCGTGTGCTCGATGTTTGCAGCACATATTGACGAATAAAAACACAAAATGATTGAGGAATATCACAGAAAAGGTCCCAAATCTTTAGGATTATGAAAGAAATGAGAATTGTTCTACGTTTTGCCTGTTTTCTTCAATCATTATTATTATTTGTGCATTTCTTTTTTTTGCTGGGTATTTACAAAGTAGGTGCAGTGTGTATGTGTAGCTTGAGTCAACTTGTGGGTTATATAAGCTTTTCCATAACTCCGGGTTGCTGGGCGTTAGTGACGCTGGGAATGATGGTCTGTTCCCTCAAAGTGTTTCCAGATCTTGTGGTTCATACTGGTTTCTCTCCTCTTGTTTTTTTCTTTCTCTCCTTACGTTACGGTTTCTTCCTCTGCCCAGCTTTTCTTTTTCGATACTCGTTTGTGTTTTCATGATTTTAATTTGAGGACCGTCACTGTGAAAACATGCTGTCAGAGGCTTTCCATCATTTTTTTTTTCTTTGTGAAACATAGACAGTCAGAAATTCTTTCGCCAACCAAAATCTGGCCAAACCTGTAATCTGGGTGTGAATAAGGGAGGGGTGGAAGCAGTGGTCTGCTGTAACCAGAGAGAACTGAGATTAGTGGAGGAACTAAGGCAAATGTAATCCGCAGGAATTTGGGCCGGCTTTTTAGGATCATGTCACAATAAGACGTACGAGAAGTAAAAGACAACACGGTGTGGCGCATTGACTCGACTCCTCTCGCCTGCGTTCTTTCTTCTCTCAGCCCCCCCCCCCCCCCCCCCCCCTCCCCCCCTATTGTCCTCATTTTCATAATTGTGAATCAACAAACAAAGTAATTTCCGGTCCTTCCCTCTGGGCACGCGGGAGGAGGACGTGACCAGGTTGCATCTGAGCCGCTGATATGTATCGACATTTTTTTGTTATCGAGCCTCATCTGGGTGAGACCACACACATGCAGCCTGGCAGTGAGCTGTGTGTGCAGAGCTGCTTGTGTGGAAAGCTTCTGATTGTGCGCAGATTTATAACCCGACCTGGGATCAGCTGCTCGTCGCTCTGATCGTTCCCGTCTTTCAGATGTTCCGACACCCTCGTGTCTTTCGCACCACCACCTCCTCCGTGGCTGGAAAATAGCTGAACTAACAGCAAATACTCAACATATCTAAACTTTAAACACAATATAAGAAAAAAACAGACAAACAACAAAATAAAACATTCATAAAGTGGTAATCAGATTTATTTTTTTATTTTCCCTGAATTTTTCTTGGTCCAAGACTTTTTAACTTGGGTTTTTCATTTTTGCATGATTTCATAAGCTTCATTAAAACACTCAGCTTCAGTTGTTACAAGCATCCAAGGCATAGACAGCATCACAGTTATTTAGCTACTTGTTATTTGATGATGTAGTAAAACACAGTACAATGGTAAGAAAAATGGGATTATGTCTCCTAACAAACGCTTACTTTGTGGCACCTGAATGTGAAACTGTGCTGAGGATCATAACGGACTTTCAGAGGACTTTGTGTAGCATGACAGGCTTTTTAACTGTCGTTAAATATGCACTTGATTTCATTTGCTCAAGTTTGGCAGTTTTACCATCAAAGCAATTAAGGTGGGCAAATAAACTTAATGTTCCAAGATCCTTATTTTTGCTTGGATGGTTTTCTTGGACTGAAGCCGAGCTCACGGACTGTCGACGTGCCAAAAACTGCACCGCAGCGCCGTGTATTTCCCCTGAACTCAGTTTGTTCTGCTACTCCGTTTTCTCTATAATGTGAAAAATATGAACACTCCTGTGCCAACCGACACGATGACACATTGTGAAGGATTTACTGTGAATTAGCTTCACAAAGGAAACGATGGTAATGCAGCCATGTCAGATTGCACTACACAGCACAGGGGTAAGCCTTTACATGCGCTTATCATTGAAGTGCTTCAGTACATGGGATGCACCGCTTAAGCTTGAAAAAACAAGAACAAACGAGCGAAAGATCACAGGTTGTGTTTGAGCCAAGTGTCTAATTTGTCAGTTTCCAGTGTTGCTCCCTTAACATCTAAACAAATACTGATTGACCTGTCATTGATGACCAGACTTGCTCCTGTTAGTTTGCTAGTATTACTTTCCTACTTTCCCCATATAAAAAGATTAAGTGTGTGTGTGTGTGTGTGTGTGTGTGTGTGTGTGTGTGTGTTTCAGCGTGTAATAGAATACATAAGGAAGATTTTAGCTATATTTCCACGACTAACTTCACAGTATTTTTGTAATGAGCATGTGTGTTGATTCTCAATTACATTTTTTATTCTTAATCATTATTAGCAGAATCACGATGGCCTCCTAGGCCTGTTTTATCTCGATCAAGGCTGTGGGTGCATCGCAAACGTTTTCTCACCACAGTCTCGATCCTTTCTCCTCCCTCGTCCTCCTGCTCTTCATCCTCCTTCTTAATACTGCCGAGTTCAAACTCTGTGCAAACACCGATCTCGTGGTTTTGAGAAGAAAAAATAACATCCTCTCATCAGTGAATCACGCTTCATTGTACACCCACACTGTCTTGTGCCTCATGGCTCAGCTGCTTTGAGTCACTGTATTTGATATTAAAATGAAGCCAAGACAAGAATCTCTGGATAGTTGGGCCCAGAGAGCACTTTATGTATTTATCACAATCTCAGAACAGATTCTGTGAATCAAGGTAGCTCACAGTGAGCAACGGCTGTCTTTGTAATAAGACGGGAGGTTGAATCGTGTGCTGAGAGCTTGTTTAAATAAAAAAAAAAAGAAAAGAAAATGCTCGAGCAGCTATAAAGCAAAGTTGGTTCTTTTGTTTGTTTTTTATTTTGCTCCTTCTTTTCTTATCTTCTTACGACAAAGATGGTGGCACTTAGTGGCACACAAGATTAGTTTCCTCTAAATATTTTTTTCCTGAACGACTTTCAGCTTTGCTTAGAGTTACTGTCACCTTGAAGTGAGGTGCTTGCACGTGCTGGTTTTTTGCAAATTGTGCAAAATAATATTTCTTTTCCTTTTTCCTGCAGTTTGTAAAAATGAGTGCATCTCAAAAATGAAACTATGAAGACACTCGAAATAAATTTCCTGTGGTTGGAAACTATTTTATCTAACGTCAAAGGAGCTTGCAAAGAAAAGTGTCTGGACTTCTTTAAGTTGCTTGAAGACGTTTCACCTCTCATCCGAGAAGCTTCTTCAGTTCTGGATTTAAATCCAGTGGGAGTATCCCCCCACAGAGGGACAAAAGGACCCCCTGATGATCCTCTAATCGCCTGAGCCAAGGTGTGAAACTGGGTGTGGGTCAAAGTCAGCCAGGGTTTCGGATGAGCTCGTTGTGAAACCTGGCCCCACCTTATCCTGCGAATTCCTGAGGTCAGATGGCCCAGGATGTGAGTGGGCGTTAAGGCGTCTGGGGAGGGAACTCAAAGTATTCAAGCAACTTAAAGAAGTCCAGACGCTTTTCTTTGCAAGCTCCTTTGACTTCGATGACCTGGATGACTGAGAACCTTCAGACACATTTTATCGAACCTTTTTACATTTGCCGTTTTGAGGGATATACATGTGAAATTTCTGTAACTACAAGTAGGGCTGGGCCATATCATACCGTTCACGTTAATACCGGTGTAATGTCGGGCAACGATAAGAAAATGAAATATCACGATAGAATATGGGTAAAACGCGCATACGCGGTGCCTTTCTTTTCATACGCACATGGCGGGAAAAGCACTGACGAAGAATGAGAAGAGCGAAAACGGATCGTTGAATGAAACAGATGAATCTGAACTGGTTTGTAAAAATGCTGCAGCTTCACTGGTGTGGAACTGGTTTAGCTTTCGTCCGTCAGATACACAACAAAGCACTATTTTTGGTAGCGCATGCTAGCGGGCCGTCGTTATTACCGTGTTTGATTTTAAGTGTGCCGTATTTTCCAATCCTTTGATTTTTCTGAAAATCGACAGAGCCCCTTATAATCCCGTGTGCCTTATGTATGAACTCTGGTTGTGTTTACTGACCTCGAAATGATTTTATGTACACGGCGCTCGAAAATCTGTCAAATGTTTCAGTACGACTTTGCTAAGCTTCGAAGCCGCACCGCTTGATGGATTGTCGGAGCATTACGGCTATCGTAGGCGGAGCCTCGCGGAGTGATACGTACTGTGCTTCAACATAATATTACTGTATTGTGTGTGTATAACCTCTTTAAGTTTTGTGGATATTATACATGGTTATGCTGAGGATATGTCGGCCAGTTTCCACTGGAAATGCCTTTTGGTTAAACTGTCAGCGAGGAATTTGCATTTGCACTGTTAAATTTTTATATTTATTTTAATGCAGATAAAAAAACAGCTGCTTGTTTAAGTGAAAATACATTGATGTGTTTTTTTTTGCACTAATAAAGTTGTGGAGTTGTAAAGTATTTTGTCTAGTGTCAGTTATTTCGTCAGTTATATCGTTATCGCAGATTTTCGTGATAAATATTTTTGATCATATCGCCCTGCTCTAACTACAAATATGTGTGTTTAAAAATATATATATATTTTCAATTTTTCTGTAGTTTATTGCACTTTTTTGCAATTTATCTCGTTACTATGGACCTAATGCATGCATATTATTGAAATTTGGGATATGTCAGTTGTATTGATGCATATTAACTTGAAATGCTACAGCAGGTCAAAATATAAAGACTTGGTTCTGTGGTGGGGTTTAAAGGGTTATTAAAATGAATCACATTTGTTTTGTGTTGATGCTGCTGGGCTGTGTCAGAGAGATTATCCTGACCATCTTACTTATGGGATTGAAAACACTGACCACAAGTCAATAAATACATGTAGAGCAGTGTTCAGGCAGTGCTGCAGGAAATTACTTGTTTTCACTCATATTTATATTTTACTCAATGTTCTTTGATAATGACACAGAGCTTCATGAGCCTCTAAATGTCGCTTGTTAGTGTGTGTGTGTGTGTGTGTGTGTGTGTAAACTGTTAAACTTCAAAATCATCTTCTTTGCTCACACTGTAGCCTATTGTATTTTTATGTAGCAGGCCCTTTCATTTCTGTTAATTAAAAACTACAGTCAATTCAATTCAACTTTATTTATACAGCGCCAAATCACAACAACAGTCACCTCAAGGCGCTTTATATTGTAAGGCAGACCCTACAATAATACATGCAGAGAAAAAGCCCAACAATTAAAACTGTCTTGATCAATACGTCCAGACGCACTGGATGAACTCATCATGTCTTGAAGCCAACATAATAAGGGACTGGCCTTGCTATTTTAATCTCCAATCACAAGTGAGCGTCTGTTGTAGACAACTTATCAGAATACTTTATTGAGCCCTAGGGAAAATTATTTTTTCGTTACAGTGCTCCATTATAAACAAACATTAACAGAGACAGACAATACACTAACTAAGAATAGCACAATATATACAGGAATATATATACATAAAAGTCACTTGTTAATAAATAGCTGAAAAAGGAAGAACATGTGCAAGAAGGGTGTAGCCGTTGCAGTAAACAGCGTGTTAAGTGGATGCGTTGTACAGGGAGCCAGAGGCAGGAATGATTTCCTGTGTCGTTCAGTGGTGCTTTTTGGTGATCTCAGTCTCTCACTGAACGTGCTCCTGTGACTGACCAGTAGGGATGGGTATCGTTTAGGTTTTATCCGATACCAGTACCAAACCGGTACTTTTGAAACGGTGCCGGTGCTTAAAGAATGAAGAACACACACTTTGTCCAAAAACCTCTCATGTTTAGCTGTTTTCCACTTTTTCTTTGGTCATTTTAGCTTTTTTGGCCAGGGTGAAGGGAGTATCTGCCATCAAACAAGAAGACAGCCGCATGTAGCTATGATGATGTTTGCTAGTTCACCTTACATGCATTAATGTAATAACGTGGTTAGCCTACTCAACGTAAATTACACACTAACAACATTAAGCTACTCACGCAGAGAAGAACGGCTGCTGCTGCATCATCATCCTCATCATCATTTCTGCTACACTGGCAGGGCTAGGGGCCAGGACTCTATTCTTCGGGTTTTTGGGGGATGTTGCTAACTCCGGGTCCGATAACTGGCAACCCACCCGCAGTAGATGTGCTCGGTGTGAGGTCTCGCAGCAAGCTATCAAATACGGCGCATTTCTCGGCTTTTAAAAAAAACGCTATGCGTCGCCAGGTGTTTCATCGGATTTGAGGTGTTACCTCCTTTGACAGTATCACAGTATCAGCTTAAAGCACTTGTTGCTGCTGAGTTTGCATATTTTGCTGTGAAGTACAGCCAGACTTCGCCTTGGGCATTTTTAATCTGTAGCTCTGCTCTACAAGAACGTACGTACCTGGCCCCACCTACTACGCTTGCAAAGGTAAAATGATTGGCTAGAATCCAGAGTGTGTGACATCTCAGGGAAATAAAGCACCGAAATGTGCGCTGCTTTTCGGTCTGGTTACTACCGTTTATGTCAGAACCGGTGCCATCATGGCACCAGATACCGGTACCCATCCCTACTGACCAGCATGTCATGGAGTGGGTGGGAGGTGTTATCCAACATTGTCTTTATCTTGGACAACATCCGCCTCTCCGACACCACCTTGAGGGAGTCCAGCTCCATCCCCACAACATTGCTGGCCTTACGAATCAGTTTATCGAGTCTGTTGGCATCTGCGACCCTCAGCCTGCTCCCCCAGCATGCAACAGCATAGAGGATCGCACTGGCCACAACAGACTCATAGAAAATCCTCAGCATTTTCTTGCAGATGCTGAAGGACCTCAGTCGCCTCAAAAAATAGAGACGACTCTGGCCCTTCCTATAAAGTGCTGTGGTGTTTTTAGCCCAGTCCAGTTTATTGTCAATGTGTACTCCAAGGTATTTATAGTCCTCCACAATGTCAACACTGAACCCCTTGATTGAAACAGGGGTCAAGTGTTTCCTGGTCTTCCTGAAGTCCACGATCAGTTCCTTGGTCTTTGCCACGTTGAGCTGCAGATGATTCTGCTCACACCACGTGACAAAGGAGTCGACCACAGCCCGGTACTCTGTCTCATCATCCCTGCTGATGCATCCAACCACCGCAGAGTCATCAGGAAACTTCTGAAGATGGCAGGTCTCTGTGCAGTGGCTGAAGTCTGTGGTGTAGAGACAGTCCCCTATGCTGCTGATTATTATTATTATTATTATTATTATTATAATTCTCATCATCTTGAGCAGAAATGTGGTACCACCTAAACACCTTTAAAGCTATTTATCTGAAAGGAATTTCATAATGCAGAATCTTTTTTTCTTTCATGAAAGCCTGTATGTGATGTGAGTTATTATCAGGAAAAAGACTGAGGGGAGATGGCGTTCTTACAAGTTCTTACAGCTCTGAAATGCCACATGCTTATACAGGGAAGGGAGATATCCTCCTTTGGGTGGAGATTCAACTATGCTGCTATATTTCAGGGCACTGTCAGACTAATGTGGCCAAAAGAAGCTCTACTGTCCCCCCTCCCCTCCCCAGTGGCAGCGGCGCTGATGTGTTTTGATAGGAGGGCATGACTGAAATAGCCACGGACTTGTCTTGAGGGAGAAGTCTGAGGCCTGGCAGTGGTTAGGACAACTGTATGCTGGCATTAGTCATATTTAGGTGTGTGTGTGTGTGTGTGTGTGTGAAAACATTTGAAAAGCTCTTGTAAGAAATCATTGCCTTTTGTCTTATTAAAGTTTCAAATATACATATGTTTATGTACCGAAATCATTACCTAACTTGGGGTTTGCTGATGCTTTAACAATTATGCTTTCAAAAATAAAAACAGCTTTATCTTTGATCATTTTATCAGAAATATACATTTGGTAACTATATGAAGGAGGCCGAAGTCAGAAGGTCACGCTGTGGCACGAGCAGGATCACTTTAAGGGGTGTCCTCGATTCTCATGTCAGCATCTCATATGTGTAAAGATTTTTTGTCAGCAAATTAGACATTTCCCCCCGTGTCCTTACACCAATGATCTATGTTAATAGCTACTTTGTTGGCTCTGCAGCAGGGTCATTTGTAGCGCAGTCCTTGGTGGATGCTATTTGGAGCCTGGGGATGAGAAGCTTGAGTGCAGGCTGTTTATAGTGAAGCAGGGGATGAGCAATAATGGGACGCAGGAAGAGATGGACACAGACAGGTAATAAATAGCAACTCTGGTTCTAGCTAATGTTTCATTTTTTAACATTTAATATGTTGTAAATCTCTGATGTTTAAGGAAACTTGAATAAATAAGGAAGGTTTTAATTAAGGATGAAATGCTGTGATGGCAGCAGTGTGAAAGAAATTTGTCTGTACCTATGACAGCATCATAAACCTAAAAGAATAAATACAACACTAAATATCGAGTAATAAAGAGAGTGCAGACATATAAGGCTGCATCACCACCATCCTCACATTCAGTTTTTGTTCATCTCTGCACCAACCGCTCGCACGCCGCTGTTTGGTTTCTGGCTCTGACCCACTTTATTTAGAGGTGTGTGACGTCACTCAGTGTGTGCGTGCATCAAAACTATCTACTTCCTAATATGCGTACGTGTGGAGTTGTGTGTTCATTGTGGATACATTGTTACTGCGAGCGTTGCACACGATGGCTGACAGCGCAGCCACCTGGCCTGTACAGTCAAGTTCTAATTTTAGCATTCACAAACTGGCACTGTCTCTTTGTCTTTTACACACACACACACACACACACACACACACACACACACACACACACACACACACACACACACACACACACACACACACACACACACACAGAAGAGATTTACTCCTGGAGGTTTTCATAGGCCGTGCCCCCACATGGCAGTTTCCTGTTTGTTCTCCAAGGTAATGAGACTGGGGGGGGGGGGGGGACACTTCCACTGACACGATGTCGTCTCCCCTTCCCCTCTGACTTCTATCTCCATTTCGGAGGTAGTTGAGATGAAGATCAGAGAACTGGCAGATTAAATCCAGAGACTAGCAGAGAAGAAAGTAGGTGGAGAATATAGAATAAATTGCTTCCTTCCTTCCTCTGCAAGCAGAGATAAAATGGTTGTAAACAGGGAAGGCTGAATGATTTGAGAGCTTCCTCGTTTGTGCAAATATTTGTCTTTGGAATGAGCTGACATACTTTGTCATTAAATCCATTTGGCTTCATTTTTGAAGGTTAATTCTTAGTTTGTAACTACTGAATAGGAGCATGTGCTTTTCATTAGCACGTCTTTAGTTAACAGATATCTTTTCAGTCTGCAAGGCTGCAAAAACAGTACTTGAAATAAAATAGAAGCTGCATTCAGCTGCATGTCTGCTTGAGATAATAGAGGTCTTTCTTTTTTTGCCTGGGTATCATTGCTGGTACACTGGGAGGTCAGAGAAGGGTTTCTTTCTCTCACATGTCTTCTCTTCCTTCTCCCTCTCAGAGCCAGTAAGATGAATGAGTCACTCCAACAAAAGAGCCCTTTAAACCGCTTGTTTGCATTGCGCCGGTCGATCTGTTTCTTTACTGTACGTCAGTCTGTCTGCATCCCATCTCCCTGCTCGCTGCTGTTTGTCTGCAGTTGTTTATTTTTCTGTGTGCTCGTTTCTGTGCCTGCCTGCCTTCGTCCTGTATCGCTAATTACTTGCCTGCCTGCCTGTCAGTGGATCCACATGCTTTTCCTCGTGCTTAGTCAACAGCATGACTCAATACCCACTAGGGCTGAACGATTATGGAAAATAATCTAATGGCGATTTTTTGCCCCAATATTGCGATTGCGATGCGATATGCGATTATTTTTTAAGGTCTTTGTCTTCTGTATTATTAAACAAAGACAAGCAATACATCATATAGTATGGCCAATACTATATTACATTAATTTTAAACTGTTCTTTCCTGGAAGACAGACCTCTGTTATGATGACATGAGGTGATGCATGAATTGATGACTGACATTTTTATTTAACTTCTTCAATCACAACAGTATATTTGAACATACACAATAGTTTATTTTTAGCTTACAAACATCTGAGCATAAAGTGCTGACAAGGAACCCTGGTGTAAACATTAAAATGAAAGTCAGTACAATGTGCAGATTGCAGAAATATACATAAACAAAATCAGTGGCTTTACCACACTCAGTTTTTCGACATCTGTGAACTACTAGACAGTCATTCAATTAAAAAATAATATTAAATAAATAAAACTAATAAATAAAAAATACACACATCTTACTGATCTCTGCAGTCAGTAACATTACACATAAAGTGCAAACATAATAGCAATTGTATAAACACACACACAAACACGCCTTTAAAGTTTAAAGGCGTGAAATTGGACGGTCTAGTTCTGATTAGCGTCACCGCTGTCTCGGTGGAGTTTAATAAACTCGGCCGTCTGCTTCTTGCTATCTAAAATATAACCAGACACTGGTGTAAATTCTCGACTGTCTCATACTTCTGTTTAATAAGTTTTCTGTTTGACGTTTAGTCAGCTGTGTGAAAACCAAGGAGGAACCCACCCGGGGGATTAATAAAGTTTTATTTTATCTAATCTAATAACTTTAATCTCAGCCAAACCGATTTACTCACGAACAAACAAAACACTGAAAAAAGCCCAACAATAACATTTTTAGGTTGTCTAAGTGACTTATATATTACGTTTAACCCGAGCAGCGAAACTCCGCGGTGATCTGAAAATGATGTGCCGGGAGTTGTGCCGTTCTCGGCCGCATCAGTAACCCTCGAGCTCCCGGCTAGCTGTCGAGCTGGTGGGTAGCAGACGCCTCTGAAAACGTCGAAGCACTTTTGCAAATATGGGATATCTTGATAAACCGAGCAGATATTTGATGTTTACACAGCTACTTTCTCGCCTGAAAATATGTTAAAAGTTTATTTTGTGACCCAGAAAGATTAGTATGAGTAATTTTAAAACTTAGTAGCGGCCGCCATTGTTGGAAACTGGAGTTTGGCTGGGCCGCGCTATGAATTCTGGGATATGGTAGTAATTTGGACAGCCTTCGGCGCGTCGCTGTGACGTAATCGGTCTACAAATGCGGCCTCAGGAGGATGCAGCCCATGAATTTGGACATGTCCAGAGTATAATCGCAGCCTTTGCGGTTAGAAAATTGCACTTGATCATGTCGCGATATTATCGCAAATGCGATATATCGTTCAGCCCTAATACCCACAACAACTCAACACACCATCTTCCCGTCGCAGTTGTCCCCTGCCACTCTCCCACCTGAGCGCGCTCCGACATGCACGGCACATACCAGCTTATCATTTCCAAACATGTTGTTTTATCCAAGCAAAAGACGTCGAACACGTTTTAAAAATGAGTTTAAGATATTTATTCCATGTCTAAATGAAATGAGCTCCCATTTTTTTCCCTTCTTTTTCATTCAACACCTCTGCTGTTAAATCTCAGTGGTGTATTATCTTCCTTTCTGATTACTATGCACAGCAGCACAGGTCTCGCATTCAGAGTCTGGAGTGGCCTGGCATGGTCTCTACTGCTGTAGCTGGCAGCATTAGCTGTGTATGTGTGTGTGTGTTTTTCTGGTTGGCGAGCAGATTGAGCCTCTTTGTCTCTTCCCCATTTGGAGCAGCTTGTTAACGGCCTCTGAGCTGCTGCTGCAGAAGCAGAGCTGTTCTCCACATGTATGTTGGCCCATGGCTACATGCAGGAGTTTTATTTTTATCCATGTGCGATTTGGAGTTTGTTTCCAGAGCATTGTTTAATGTTTTGGTTCCTTTGTTTCTTATATAGCTAGGGCTAATGCAATAGATCCCAGATGTGTAAGGCGTCAGGAAATAACGCAGTAGGTGCTGTACACGGACTTGGTTTGCTTTAGTTTCCTGCTGACAGTAGTCGATGAAATTGTAGTGAAATAAAAAAGCAGAATAGCACACATTTTTTAAAAACGGGTGGAATATCCACCAAACATGGATCATAAAGATGGATCGGTGCATCTTGCACCCCTCTGCATCTGTTTTTTTTGTATTCTTGAGGCTCCGTAATTGCACAACTGCAGCTGTGCCCCTCATTTCCTAATTTGCCTTTTCTACCTGACAACACATCAGGTATACAAGACGGGTATTTTTCTCAGAGGTGTTTTGGTTTGTGTCTATGTGCTCTGTTTGTCTACCTGCAAAAATTCCACATGAGCACTGAGCAAGTAATATACAATCTTCAGGTTAATCGTCATGGCAACAGCATGTAATGAGCTCTTTTGCACATGTGCTCAGTTTAATAATTGCAGTTGTTCAAGGTGATGGTTTGTTTTTATGGAAGACTGTTAGTGACAAACACTCGATTGAGGCTGCAGGGTAGATCTCACAGAGATGTGATAACACCATCTCTTGTTCAGCTTCCTCCTCCTCCAAGGTTGGCCTGAGCCACACATTTTTAACAAATCAACATTATTTGAATTCCATAGAAATTAGTACAGAGACCCACAGTCTTCTAGGGAAAAAAATGTGGTGTGCTGTTGCTCTTCAAGTGCCTTGTAGTTTTTTAGATTTGGCAGTGTCCTGTCCTGTTTGGCTTCATGTCCTTTGGCTTTTCCTGAAATTGCATTACTGTGTCTTGAGAAGAGACCACTAATTACGTTAGCACATCCTTCTGAACGGAAGCCATCAAGTCATTAAATAGTATGCACCACAAACCCTGTTATTTCCCTCTCTGTTAATGAACTCCTGCCACACACATTCATGCATTCATGTCATGGTGCAGGTCCTGCACTGGTCCTAACAAGGAATAATCATTTATTGGGTTATTTAAAAATACAAACGTTTGGTGGAGTCGTGTGTGAATACAAATATCTGTTCTGATGTATTTTTATGTGTGCGTATTTCAATGCTAAACATTGTAATGACCTCCAATAAAACGACATTTTCCTTGTTCATTATACTGTGTTATTGTCCTTTTCTTGCACTCTTTAATTATTGGGAGTGCTGTTTTATAGTAGATGGACATGAAATAAAAATAAGCTTCATAAAAGCAATAAGAGGTAATTCCCATAAAACAAAATAGTCCTGCAGGGTTGAACTCATTTAAGGTAATGTGCGCTGAAAGAGCCAAACAACACACATACATGTGCATTTTCTTAGTACAGCTGTGAATATGTCAGCTGCTGCTTCAGGGAAGTAGTAGAAACAAACCCCAAAATAGAAGTAAAGGGGTATTTATTTAAGCTGTCAAATCTGAAACAAGTAAGATGTCAAGAAAGAACTGGATTTCTGACATTTTGGTTCACTTTGAAAACCATCACGGCCCAGAATCTTCCTGCTGGCCTTAACTGAGCCTCACGAGAGGAAACATATAAAAGTAAACGACTTTTATGCTTCCAACTGGATTTTTGTATTTTTAGTCAAAGCAACTCTTTAGTAGGGGTGCAACGATACACAAAATTCACGGTTCGGTTCGGTTCGATACTTTGGTGTCACGGTTCGATATTTTTTCGATACAAAAAAAATGTTCATGCATTTTTAATTTGTCATTTATTAAAATTATAAATATATATTTTAACTCAAAAGTACAGTTTTTAAATTTAACCCTAACCCTTGTGCGTGTTTTTTATTTTGACAGCGAATGCGCACCTGTGGACCACTTATGTGCAGCCCTGGTTATTTAGCTCATCATATTGCAGCCACAGAAATTCTTTTGTCCATGAAACCATAAAGCTGCACTTTCTTTTTGCCTTATAGTCTGATTTGTCATAACTTCTCCGTTTTGTGGTGAGCTTTTCTTTGGCTGTCACTTCTTCACCCTGACCTGTCTTATTTGGCTCAGCAGAACTGAAATGCTTTTACACACACACACACTCACATAAGCTCAGCGATTCTCTGCGCGATCAACCTCTCACATGTTTAAGCTGCGGGAGATTTCACTTGTCATGTTTGCATAGTAAGCTAACGATTGATAAGACGATGTCAGAGGAATTGGTGCACAAATTATCATCACTCACAGATCAGTGCTGTCGCTCTCTATACACAGTTCGCACGATTGCAAAGTGAAAGCAAAAAAACAAGCGCAAATTCAAACGCGACTTCAATATGTCACATATTGACAGTGGCTCACCGATGCCAATGACATAATTACCCAGCTACATTTCTGAAAGAATGCAAAAGCATTGACATATATTTTTCCTACAATAGCCCGACGGGCAGGGAAGAGATAGATTTTGGTAGCCCGACTGAAAAAATCGCTAGCTCCGGGACGTCGGGCTAGCGATATTGCGAGCCCTGTATCTGATTGAGGAATCACTCATCTTTGGAAAAGAGAGTTTATTACAGAGAGATGGCTCTTTCCAAAATAAAAGCTATACTATCCGCTTCTTCTGGGCTATATTCTCAGCAGCATAAGGAGAATCATGTGCTAACAGCTGTCTAAATGACTCGGCTAAAGTTAGTAGCATGCTTGTTGTTTTTGTCTTTGCACTAGGATGATGTCTGCGTAAATGTGCAGTCATATTCGTTGTGTTCCCACTAGTGCTTTCAGGTTAATCTCGTTGAAATGACCTTAACGCCACAACACGGCAAATCTCCGTTAACAAGCTACCGCCGATCGCTCCGTGCATGGGGCTAGACGGCCAACACGTTAACGAGCTAACTGTGCTAACACACTAGTTCACACCAATGTAATTGAGCATTGCGTGGCACATTCAACATACTGTTTTACTTTAGTCCATGACTCGCTTACCTTCAGGGTCATACGTCACATGAAAACCAAAATAATTCCAAACGCCAGATCTGAATGAGGTTCAATTTGCTTGTTGCAAGCAGAGCTTAACTTCTGTCTCGCTAGCTTGCCCTGCGCTCTTCCTCCTGACTATGCTGTCTGTGTTGAGCGCTCAGTGGATCTGCGCTCGACAGTGCAGCCTAGGCGGAGTAGTCGAACACAGATTCACTGAGCGCTCAACACAGACAGCATCGTCAGAAGGAAAATTGATCAAATAAATTACAAATGTTGTATTGTTCGATACATATGCGTACCGAACCGAAAGCACTGTATCGAACGGTTCAATATCGATACGAATATCGTTGCACCCCTACTCTTTAGCTAATGCTACAGCGACACTAGGAAAACACCGACCGGAGACTGTGCGATGAACAAAATTGTGACACGAACGATCGTGTTGCCTTTGAAAATGAGATCGGGTTCATCGCTCTTTGAAGCAGCTTTGGTGCATTCAGATTGTGATTTAACCCTTTCATGCATGGATTTTTACAACCTCAATCAGGATTTTTATTCATCTTTAGGCATAAAAAAAGATTTTTGAACTTCATTCTTTTTAAAACATGTACTTTTCAAAGAGTTTTTTTTACATGTCCACTTAGTCAGTCCACTGGCTGACCAGTGGGTGGCAGGTATGGAGTGGTTTGAGCAAGTATACCATCAAGACTGACACAAATAAAAGAAAACAGCCTTTGAATAGCTGTCCACTGTGGTGACCGCTGCGCGTGAAGGGGTTAAACATTTAGTCTGCTGTCGATCTGTTAGTTTGGGATCGAATGGGGTCAAGTTGATAATAATAACATGTGTGATGGGACGGCGATTAACTGGTAAACTGGCAGTCGCAAATTTGTTGCCATCTATGTTCTCAGAAAAATTCACGTTTACCTCAGATTTCAAACAGCAGTTTGTCTATAAAGATTCATGTAGTTGCTGCAGGTTGGTGATTTAACTGAATGATGATAAAGGTGCTCGACAATCTTATTATTATTTTTTTAAAATAGCCACAACACAAACATTTAGCACCCAGCTGTCACGTCCCCCATCAAAAACGCAAAGATGAGTCATGCTCGTTGCTGCAGACTGACTCAGGTTACATGAGTCTGCAGTCATTTGCAAACCGGTCTGTCTGCAAGCGTTTGCAGTCAGTTCACATCAGGCCGTGATCGTTTGGAGACAGGTTGCCTCCCACCTGGTGACCTGTGCAGTTACTGTGGGATCAGGTTGGTTGGTTGTGTTGCATGATCAGTCTGTTGGAGACCAGTTGGTTGTTGCAACTATTTGCAGTACTTTAAGGTTTGGCACCAAAAAAACTTTCTGCGTCAGTGGGTCCACTGATTATTATTTATTTATTCATTTTATTCCCATTTATGTTTGTTTACTTGCTTACTTATTCATTGGTTTCCTAGTTGCAACCTCATTAAAACTAGGAAAACTCCACCCCAGTGTGAGCGAGCCATAAGTCAAACTGTTCAAAGATTAATCGGACAGGACGATATCAGACTAAAATAAATGTCTGTGCCTTGGTAGCCCAGCTGTTGAAGGAACAATTTAAGCTCCTTCCATCCGTTATACTAAAGGCTGAGAGAGAGCACGCTGTGTCCTCATCTGGAAGCCTCCCACAGATGGTTCACTGAGATCAGGAGGGGAAACTGGTCTGGGAAAGCCAGAGATTGAAAGAAGAGATTGCAGTTTGGCATCGCGAAATGAAGTCGTCTGTACTTTGAAAGGGAAAGGGGTAAAGCTCGACATCAGTTGAGGGGAGGAGCTGTCTGTGTATGTGTGCAAACGACACATACGTATGTACTCACAGGGACACACAAACAGCATGATGGCTTCCACAGTCGCCCTGCTGAAGTACATGAAAGTAATAATACTTGTTGTGTTTTGGTACTTTGTCGCTTCGCTGAAGGCCATCGATGGCTGTTTGTTTAAGGTCTGTAACGTGTTAGACGGGTGATGCATTACCATAAGATGAAAGGATAAGAAAGCGTTAAAAGAAAAACGGAAACCTTCCTGCTCTTCATCCACGACCTCAGTGACCTCACTGATTCAAAGCCGATGTTTTCATATGAAAGAGTACTCATCGTGTGCCTCATGTAGCCACGCAAAGTGGAAATAAGATTTCTGACCTTACCTAAACTCTTATTTTTGACCTTGCCTTTATAGAAACGAGCACTTCTTTCCAACACCTGATCTACTCCTGTCCGTCAGAATTCATGACGCTCTTGGCATCATGAATATTCTGCAGTGGTGTGTGTGTGTGTGTGTGTGTGTGTGTGTGTGTGTGTGTGTGTCTACCTTTTCGTATATAAAGACAGATCATGTCCTTACGTGCAACATATGAAACTGCCTTTAGTCTTTCTGTATGTGTGCTGGTGCTGATTATAAGCAGCGGGATATTTATTTGAACCTTGACAGTCACCATTAATAGGATGCAAGGCTGAATATGTTGGCAGAATCAATGGGAGAGTATTTCTGGGCGAGAGCGTCTGTGTCCTGGAGGCCTTCTCGGATTGATTTCTCGTTCTGATGCAAAATTAGTCGAGTGGAGAAATGAAATAAAAACATGGAAAAAATGTAAACAAGCTGCAGGTACTCTCCTTTTTTCCCTGTGGGTCTGCTGTAGTAGTCTGCTGAGCTTCGGTGTGGTTTCCTGTTATCCAGCTTATGACACTTCTTAGGTGAGCAGAGGACTGTAGACGCTCTTAATTTTTAGCAGGAGACTACAATGATGATATTTGTCTTTTATTCATGAGTAGGGTCACTGGTGTTGAATTTGAGTACCAAAACACATCAAGGACGGGAGCATGATACCGTTTTGTGTGTGTGTGAAGTAGCATCAAGTTTCTGGTTGGAGACTTGTGTGTAACTGCATGTGGTATGAGGAGAAAAAATAGGTTGGTCCTTAGATTATGTGATGAGATCGCAACCACACAAAGAGGAGGAAGTATGAGAGTAAGGGAAACATTGGAGAAGAAATGGAGGACAACTGGGCCTTCATTTGGGGTAAGAAAGAGGTGCGAGCATTTGAGTTTGTTTAGCCTAATGTAACTAAACATGACTCATTTCATAGACAGGAGGACTAAGCTGGGACTAGGAGAAGATTACATATTTAATTTTTAGAACTTGAAGCTGGACTAATGTGCTGGTCAACTGGCAGAGTCGTTTTTGTAGAGTAATTCCTGAACAAACAGGATACTTTGTGCTTAAATTGGTAAAACAGGAGAAAGTCCAGAAGTTTCATGTGAACAATGTCTGCATTTCTTGTTTTTCACCTTTTGTCCCGCAGCTGTACCAAGTCCACGGAGTAAATGCGTTTTGTTTTAAGGCATGAACTCGCCCGAGCTTCCTCGAGGCCTAAACACACCAGCGCTGTAATCATTTGTGTTGTGTTTCAATGAGCGGCTCCAGTAGAGCTTCAGGAGATGTGAGGTGATGTGTAGGTGAGATTATGACTGTAGAAGGCTGGTTTGGTATGACCCCTGAATTACTGAGTAATTACCAACTCCAGTAACTTTATGGCTGATTTTGTTCTCACCTTGTGAGTTTGTCTGCTTGATTTGATGTTTATTTGTCTGCGAGCATTTTGAGCTAGTAATCACATTCCTGTTCGGTGCATTAAAAGTCAGCAGTTTCTCAGCGGCTGCTTTCTTGATGTTCGCTGTGCTCAGAAAACTTTGTTTTCATCCTTTTTTTTGACCTCGCATTGATGCAACTAGTCACTAAATAACACATAAAACATTTTCTTTAATTTCCTGGGTGATGGATGAGTCGTTCACTGAGCCTTTAACCCACGAAACCATCAACTTCTAGTCACGTCTTTGTGTCTGCATAGAATAATTCACCTTTTTCTCTTTTCAGGATTGAAAAAACGTACCAGGAAGGCCTTTGGGATACGGAAGAAAGAGAAGGACAATGATTCCGCGTAAGTCCTCTGTTGTGTTGTTTGATCCACGCACAGAGCTTATTAGTGCTTCACTATGATGCTGTGAAGTGGAGCTACAGGCTGACTGAACACTCGGGGGGGGGGGGGGGATGATATGTGACAGTAGGTTATGCATATTTATGGCAGAAGAATGAAGGGATTGTGGTCAGGAAGAACAATTACAGGATTAATATTAAGTGTGGTTCATGTCAAATACATGAAATGCTAGACAGCAGCTTCCTGTAATCATCTACGGCTCAAGGGTCTTCCAGCCAATTACGAGTCACTGCTGAATACTGTATAGACTTTATAGACCACTTTATTGTATGTCATGTGTTATTTAGGATCTCTAAAATAATACACCAGCTTACAATACTTGTTGCTTGTTTTTTGTGTAAGATAAAGGGAAGAAATGTTCTGCATTTATGTAACTACGACAGTCATAATACAGGAAACTGCTGCCTTTGGCGTTTGTTTAGTCAATCTTTGAATTTTTGTAGCCATGTTCTAATCCTACACAAAACAGTTGAAGTGTTATGAACCTGCGTGTCTGTGGAAGTGTGATCATGTGAAAACTGGATTAATCAGAAAAAGACTCACTTAAATGAAGAAGTTGTGTCTTAAGTAACATTTTCCTTTCTTTTGGTTTGCACAGGGGGTCTCCAGACAGAGATGGCGTAAGTAACAGAAACGATCTAGTACATAAACAGTTTTATGTATTTATTAATTGGGGTTTATGTAAGCCTGTGTCATCAGAGAAATTTGTGAGGCACATTGTTTTTGTGTTTTTTCTTTTTCTGTTCTTTTCACCTGACAGGAACCTCGAGAGGTTGAATCGGTACTGAGCTCAGCTTTTTAGACTAGACCACACTCTAGAGAAGTGTAGTGTGTAGAGCTTAGACTGGTCATAGACGTCGCAGTATGTTCTTTAACTCATCAGCCTGATGCAAGTGCAGCTGTTTCAGCTATCTGTTCTTTAGCGCACTCTCTGAGGAAGCTTTGTGGGGGTGTGGGGGGGCGTTAGGGGAACAACACCAAGTCATGTTCAGCTCCATCAACTAACATAAAAAAACCCCCAAAAAACAGCCAATTTGATGACTTGAAGAGCCGCTAACGTAACAGAGTAGCCTCAGAGTAAAAGCTTTGTGACTTAAATCTGGAGGTTCAAGGTGTTTGGGGGAGATTAGCTGAGACGTAGTTCCTCTGTGTAGGTGTGTAATGCAGTTGCAGGTATGTTGTATCGTGTTTTGTTAGGTGAGATTTTAGTCAAACTGTTTCTGTCTTCTCGCTCTCAGAAGAAGACGAACGGGGCCCCGAATGGCTTCTATGGAGATATCGACTGGGACAGATACGTAAGTAAAAACGCTGCTTTGTAGGTCCAAGCTGACTTTCAAGACTGTTTGTTGGTTTCACTTTCATGTCGTGACTCTTCTGTGTTGATCTGTGGTTTTATAAAACAGATCAACAGCTTCACAGATATGTTAATTGTTTGTAGATGGTCCCGTCAGGTCAGCGGGTTTACGTGTGTAGCTTACACGGTGGGTGTGGGTTGCATGTGTGGAGTTTTTTACTTTGCAGGAACAGCTGCTGTTTGTCACTATCATTCAGACTCATTGTGTCTTTCAGAACTCTCCTGAGGTGGATGATGAAGGCTACAGTATCAGACCTGAAGATGAATTAGAAGAGGAAGATATCCTCAGCACAGTTTTTAATACGTGGCAGTTTCTGTCAAGTTACTTGGCAAGAACTGGATTGCTTCATTGTTTGTGTCGCATTTGCTGCACACTGTTGGGTCAGTTTTTGTCGTGCATGTGATGGAAGACAAACGTGACGTGGCTCACAGAACAGATCAATATGATTAGTGTTTTACTGAGAAATGGCATACAGATAATAAAATGGCTCAAGTTCTTTAAAAAGGTGTTTAGGCCCCAGATTTAAGATACAGAAAAGTCTTCATTTTTATTATGTGGCTAATAAAAAAGTAATTAAAAACAAATTTATAAAGTGGGTCAGAAAAGAACATTTCTAAGTGTCTGTGAATGTGTCTTAAACAGGACGATGTCACAGAAAACAGACTTTTGTAAAGAAGAAACGATTTAAGTACCGACACACAAAGTTTCACTGAGGAATGTGGTTCCCGGGTTTCTCATCAACCTTAAGATGAAATGTAAACGTTTGTTTTCCTTGACATTTTTCCTTCACTTGCCCCCAAAAAGTCTCACTTCTTCTCCTCCGACGAGTCCGAGGAAGAAGAGGACCACAGGAAAAAATTCAAGATCAAGATCAAGCCTCTGCCGCCTGATCGTGTTGTGGAAGCACCCTCAGTCGATGAGCTCAAAGCCTCCATAGGCAACATAGCTCTGTCCCCATCTCCCATGGTGAGTAGATCTGGTTTCCCTGGTCCGTCTCTGCTAGCTTTAAGTTAGCCGTGCATGCATGCATCATTTCTGTTGCTCTTCTTTTTTGTGGTTTTAACTGTGCATAAATGTAGCCGTTGCTCACGTATCGTCTTTTCTACTGTGTGTGGTACTATATGTTGAGCTGCTACGGTTTCTCTACAATATAAAGCTGCTTTAACCAGTATTGCTCAAAAGGGACATAAGGACACCACGAGGAGGACTGAAATCACAATTCATTCCTCTGTTATGATTGATAAAAGACCTCTAATTTCATATAATTGATTTCAAGTGTTGGCGATATAGTCTTGGTCAGACTTGGTCATAGTCGCTGACTTCAGTGTTTGAGTAACTCGAGGCAGATGTCCTACCGCAACAGAAACCATCTAAGCACCGCTGCAAAATAGCAGGGTGTGAAGCTCTTATTTGAAGCGATGCAGCTCAGTTGACGAGTCCAAATTCTAACCAGCGTCCTCTTCAGACAGCCCATAATTAGCGACATCCCTGCCTCTCTAGCTGGGACCCATAACTTGAGTGTTTTCCAGTGAGGAGAGCTGGCTTAAGTATCTATCTTGAATTATTCAGGTAGGAAAGTGGGCACCTGTGTGTCAGTCTGCTGTGGTCATTTGAGCCTCTGGGCCTTAATAATTGAGTCCAACTTCAGTGTGCTCACCCACTGACTGTTAACCTGATCACGTGTGAATGATTTTTCACGCTGGTCACGTCTGTGTGAACGTGTATGAAGAGCTAATGCATGAGGAGGCCTGTGTTTTTGGAAGGTTGCACACCTACATTTCTTACCCTTTCTCAGTTTTTGATCATTTTCAAAGGACTATTATTTCAGTGTGACAAGCTCGATTTATAAGGCTTTGAACACTAATACTTGACATCTTATTGTGTGTTGTTTATCTTCTACTCCTAAATAAGATAAATGTTAAGTGTAGGACTGCCACAAACGATTATTTTGATAGTCGACTAGTCACCGATTATTTTTGCGATTAGTCGACTAATCAGATCATCATCCATTAGACGTAAAAACTACAGCTTATTGCACCAGCAGCATCTGCTCTTATATAACTATCATTAGCTTACAGCTTTAAGTGTTTAAGGTATGTGCTAACTAAAAATAAAGACAAGATGATAGTTTATTAAATTTTAATGAAATTTGCAGATTGTTTCGGTGAAGTTTAATAAACTCCTTGCTATCTAAACTATAACAGGACACCGGAGTAAATTCTCCAGCATCTCACACTTCTGATAATCAGCTGTCTGCTTGATGTTTATTCAGCTGTGTAAAAACTATAACTTTAATCTCAGCCAAACCGATTTACTCAGGAACAAATAAAATACTGAAAAAAGCCAAACAATAACATTTTTAAGTTATCTAAGTGACTCATATATCATGTTTAACCTGAGAAGCGAAAGACGGCGGTGGGTTTGAAAACATTTGCCGGGAGTCCGGTGTTCTCACGGCTCTAGTGAGCCTAGCCCCCGGCTAACTATCGAGCTAGTGGGTAACAGACGTCTCCGAAAACGTCGGAGCGCTTTTGAAAACATGTGGTGTCCTGATAAACTGAGCAGATATTTGAGGTTTACACAGCTACATTCTCGCCTGAAAATATGTTAAATGTTTATTTTGTGACCCAGAAAGAATAATAAGAGTAATATTAAAACTAACTAGCTGCCTCCATTGTTATAAACTGAGCTGGGCCGCGCTATGAATTCTGGGACAGAGCTTCTTCTTCTTCGGGGTTTAACGGCAGCTGGCATCCTTGTACATGCAGTGCTGCCATCTTCTGTTTCAGTCCGTTATTACACTCTTAAATCCTGCTACTGATTCCTGCGTCTTTTGTGATCTTACAAAGCTTCAAACGACGCGTCGACTATTAAATCAGTCGTCGACGATTTTGATAGTCGACGTAATCGTGGCAGCCCTAGTTAAGTGCGGCCCTAACTGTATGACATATTTGAGAGTGTTGGATGTTGAGGTGTTGCTCTTCATTTTGGTTCAAATCTGCATGACGTTTAACTGCCCAGCGCTTTTTCTTCATACATGCACACAGTTATTTTATGGCTATGGGTAAAATAATTTTTTTAAAAAGGAATATAGGCCACATGTTAACTGAAAGACTAAACCCTGACTGTTGCATGTATGTGTTTGTTGTTTCTGTAACCTCATTTGGTTGATGTATAAATGGGACTGAATCCAGGGAAAACCGCTAACACCATCCCGGCTGCATGTGCCCGTGTCTGTGGGTTTAGATGACTGCCTGCGTTGTAAAAGAGACTCTGCTATGCCAGTGTTGATGTACCATTCCTCCTTTTTAATTTTTCTAATTCTCTCCCTGTGCTGTCTTGATTTTGCTTTCTCTCTCATCTCATTGTTCTTTGCTGCCTCAAATGATGCTAAACTCTGTAGAAGAGTCCGGTAAGCCTTTGCTTTGTACCCCTCCACCCCCTTAACCTTTTCATCTGTCTTGGCATTTACTACCTGCTGAAAATAGGCTAGCTACATTTAAAGCGAAATATTTATAGGGCCGGTGGCTGTTTTGTGATTTCTCTGTGGCTGTAGCCACTCGTCATCGCGGTGCCAGGTTATTCTCAGCGTTTTCACGCCTCATGCACAATGATGTGGCTGCCAAAGTATTTGGACTATGTGAGCCCTCGTCTTTCAGGGTGTTTCTGCTGGCTAAGATTTCTTAAATCTGGTTTTAATGAGTTTTTGAGTGTTAAGCGCCCTCAGTCCAAACAACTAGGTTGAAAACAGTAGAGGCCAGCAAAAGGTCAAGGATGGAGTGAAAATGTTTGAGCTTAAATAAGAGATCTCACATGACATTTGATATCTTTGACATCTTACTTTTTAATATTTTGGGCAGAAACAAAGAATGTGTCCTACTCGAGCACCAAAAGCAAAGAAGCAATGTTTTCTTTTTGATTCTTTTCGTATTTCAAATAGAAAACGACATCGTATCTTTAAAGGCTAAAAGGTCATAACGTGAGAGTCGAAGAGCTTCCTGCTGTGCTTCCTGTTTACATACAGCAAAGCAGCAGTGATTGGTTATGACAAGCAATACAGAGCTTTGTCCTTCACCGGTGTATCCAATCAGAGGTCTCCTTTCTAGGAGCATTTCCCACCCACTGTTGCATCACTTTAATCACTCACGGCTCACTGCACAACTGGATCAGGCACAAGAGTGAGCGATGGAGGGAGAGATGGCTGATGCGAGGTGGACATGACACAGACAGATGGAGAGATTTCAGTTCAAATTAAAGATGCCAAGGGGGCAGATGGAGTCTACAAGGGAGAATAAAAGGAAACTCTAAAGGATTAGTTGGCAAAAGGGTGGTGTTTGCAGAAAGTGATTAGAATAAAGATGGATGAAAAGTGAGCCCATTTGAGATTCTAGAGCGACTACATTTTGTTCTTGAACACTAACCTAGAGTTGGGGGAAAAAAGTGAGAATGACTTATTTAAACTCTTATCTGTTTGACATCACACACACAGCTGTTCGAGCTTATTTAAAATAAAAATCTGAGACAGATGAGCTCGTTTTTTTATGACTGGGTAACAACCACATCCTCAAATTCAGCCAACCAGGCCAAAAATACTTCTCATCCTGATGTATATGATGTCTCCTTTACTGATTTGTCACTCTCTGATCAGGTATCTCTTCTCTCTTCCTTTTTGCT
Organism: Maylandia zebra; assembly: GCF_041146795.1. Classification (NCBI taxonomy): domain Eukaryota; kingdom Metazoa; phylum Chordata; class Actinopteri; order Cichliformes; family Cichlidae; genus Maylandia; species Maylandia zebra. Next base: position 37,964,931 of record NC_135183.1, on the reverse strand, counting down.
GGTCACAGAGACGTAGCCCGGTAAGTGGCTTCTTCTTCCTTTTCCCTGGGGTTAGACTAAATGTACCATAGCATGTGCCACATGTCCACTTATTCCTTTTCTCCTTGTCCTTGGGGTCAGTTGAATAAGGGAAAATATGTAAGGGTCAGCAGTTAAAACAGTCAATCAATATGTTTAAAAATTTCATTAACATTAAAAATATTTTTAGCTTTTTAAGGTCAGCGATATACTTGTGTACTTCTTTTGGGTATTTCTTTGCCTTGAATGGCTTCATGCTTGGTCTCTACTGGGGACACAATTTACACTTTGGACAGCTTGGACCCTTTGATGTCTTACTTCAGTCACTCCCCATCGTGTCTTCTCATCTGCTCTCCTCCCTGCCTTCTTCTCTCTCCTTATCTGCCTTTTGTTGGCCTCTCACATCCTGCTTGTGGTGAATTCATACACATGCTCTCTTAGACTTTGGTGTTTGGGATCACAGCCGAGAAGGCAGTAATGTTTGTGCTGTTGCCTCCCCATCATCAACACTGGTCTCTTTTTTTTGTACGCCTATCGCATTTTATCACGTGGCTTCTTACAGCTTCAAAGGACGTTTGGAAAACCTTTAAAGACGCCATAAACCACTGCAAGCAGATTTAGATTACCAGTATCCCACTTTCAGACAGATTTGATGTTCACAGCATGATTGTTGTAGCAGCTTTGCATCCCTTCATTTTTTCTGTCTCGCTTAAGGCAGTTTTCTCTACCTATTACCGTTGGGCGATTGGACGAATTTATCGACCACAGCGATAGGCTGAGCGTTTTACAAGAGCGATTTATTTATGTATTTGCCCATGAGTAAGTTAGTTTCAACCAACAAAGTCATGTTTGAGTCTTTGCTGGCGCAGTACGTCTGCACGAGCGGCACACCTCTTTGGTTATATCCTCAGGTTTACCTCTTTCACTCGGTTTAAAGCCAAAGAAATCCCAAATTGGTGACTTTGTATTTTACTTTTTGGCAACTAGTTCCTCCATGTTTGGACTTACTGTGTTCTAAGCACGCAAATCAGTCCGTGCATGATTACATTGCTCCGCCCATCAAAAAGTCACCTGCCCGAATATATCGGCCATCGTCATTTATTGGACTGATGAATGTCTGTTAGAAAAATGTGACAAATCGCCCAAAGTGGGGAATGCGTGCAAGTCATGCCCGCAAGTCATGCCCGCTCATGTGAAGTGTAACTGAGTGCAGTCTGATCAGATTTAGTCGCAGTTCAGCCTCCGACCTTCAACAGCCGTTGTCTTTGCTCTGTCCAAACACACTGGGAAGTTTCAGAAAGAAAAGAATAAAAGAGCTAAGATCATCTTTTTTGGTTTTATTAGAAATCCTCACACATGGATGGAAGAATGTTGGATCCAAATATGAGAACAATTTGAGGTTTCCTGTCTTTGACTTTTTACATTTCCATGTTGTTTCTTTCCACGTTACAGGGTTTGAAAAGGAACACGTCCAGTAAGTATCAGCTTCATCACCTCAGGCCAAGCTCGCTTTTTACAAGTGACAAATTAGGAGGATGTGATGTAAGATTAACGTAAATACATTTCATTTTGGGCGCAGGTGAAGAGATTGCCAGACCGAGACGCGTCGTCCCTCCTGCACCCGCCGTGGCCCCCACACCAGCTCCAGCACCACAGCCCCCCAGGTGTGTATCTCGGTGTCGCTGCTCGTCCTTTCTCCTGCCTTTGGATCACACTTCAGTCCCGAAAAGTTTTGTGCAGTTGGTCTCTATTTTAGCTTTTTGCTCGTTCCACGACACTGACGCGTTCATTTTAATTATACTTTTCTTGATGTTTTAGTCAGCGGTGTCAGTAACAAGAGGCACAATCGCTGTATCATCATGCATAAAATGTCGACATTTGGAAACTGCACCATACGTTGGCGAGGTTTTTGTTATCTTCAATATTTTCTTTGCTTATTAACTGCAGGCTTAAACTGTGGCATGCCACATGAAAAATAGTGTAGTAAGAGGAAATGTCTTTGGGTTGCTTTTGATCTTTTTGCCATCTCGTTAAATAATTCCAGACAAAAACTGTCCTCTAAAGCCAGACAGTCCTTTGCAGACCTGCCACTGTATCTACACAAAAACTCCACGCTGTGCAAACCTGGTTTTCATATCTATTGCGCTGAAGACGAGGTCTTTTTATGTTTAAGTGTGCGTTTGTTGGTTGTTGTTTGGCTGCGGTGTTTGGTGTGTTGGTTGCAGCCTCGGTACAGTGAATATGAGGTATTTGTATTTTCTGCAGATGCGATTGAGCCACAGTCACTTTCTCTTTCTGTAATGCCAAAAGACAAATGTTAAAAGTCAGTTGTTTTTATTCTGCCCCCAAAACCATCCCATTAGCTTTTCTCGTCATTCTTCCTGTCGTTGTTTATGCTCCTGCCACACTTTGAAAATGACACATTTGTAATATTGTTGGGAAGATTTGAGCGGAAAGGGGAGCTGCAGCCTGATCAGACGACATGCAACGAGACGCTGCACTCTGACTGTTGTAGCTGTAACTGTTTGCTGCTAACAGTTTCTTCTGTATTGTCCTGTTTTTTCTGTCGCAGCAATCAGCAAACACCAGTCTCTGAAGACACCACAGGCTTATTTGGGCCTCCTTTAGAAACAGCCTTTGGAGAACAGAAAACTGAAGGTAACCCTCTGTGTCTTTGTCTGTATCGGCTCTTTGAATATGTTTCTGTTGATGCTTTGCTGTCAAAGTATGTTAGCAGTATGATGAAAAACACACAAACACACACTTGTTGTCTGTGTAAGGCTTCCAGCTAGTTTTGGATGTCTTTGTTGAGGGTGTGGTTGACGGCAGTCCTCCGAGGTCGTGCTCTTTTGCACAGTGAAACTCGTTCATATGCAGATTCTGCCGTCACCTGCTCACATCCAGCCCTGCAGGATTTTATGATGCAGACTGTGGATGAGCTCTTAGCTCTTACGCAACTGCCGTGTCAGGCGTAAGTAACATCAGCTTGACACAAATTCCCTTCGCATTAATTCAGACAAGTAGAAAAGCTCTGCCTCTGGCACTTTGAACTGGTAATGTTTCACTTTTTTTCCAGTAAATACTAGTTTCATTAAGATCCTCTTAAGGTCAGTTAGAGATTCTCTGTGTAATTTGACGCAATTCAGTAGCGTCAGATGTGCCGTTAAGTTGAATCGTTGTCTTTGTGAAGCTGCTGGAGTGTAGACGGGATGTGTTGCAGGTTTGTTGCATCACACTGCATTCATCCTTTTTTAGCTTATTAGCTGGTGTATTTTTTTCAGATGTCTTTTTTTTATATGCAATTATAAAAGCGAATATTATATAGTAGCACTAAATCGAGTGCGTGTTCTTGTGTTGACACATTGTGATTGCAGTTTTTACTGACGTTCTCATCTATAGCCGTGTCCCAAAACGTCGGCTGCATCCTCCGGAGGCCGCATTTGAAGGCCGATTACGTCACAGCCAGGCGACGAAGGCTGTCCCAATTCGTCGACTCCTTCAAACGCGGCCGACAAATGCGTCCTTCATTTCCCCAAATTTGAAGGATGGGTCGGGTGTGTCCTTCGTGGCCCACCATATCCCAGAAATCATAGCGCGGCCCAGCCAAATTTCAGCTGCCAACAATGGCGGCTGCTACTAAGTTTTAAAATTACTCTTATTAATCTTTCTGGGCCACAAAATAAACTTTTAACATATTTTCAGGCGAGAAAGTAGCTGCGTAAATTACAAATATCTGCTCGGTTTATCAAGACATCGCATATTTGCAAAAGTCTGTCACCCACCAGCTCGATAGCTAGCCGGGGGGTTCAATGGTCACTCCAGCCGGCGAGAGCAGCGGACTCCCGGCGTCATCGTTTTCAGACCCCCGCTCTTTCGCTACTCAGGTTAAACCTCATATATAAGTCACTCGGATAACTTAAAAATGTAATTGTTTGCCTTTTTTTCGGTGTTTTATTTGTTCCGGAGTAAACCGGTTTGGCTGAGATCAAAGTTATTAGATTAAATAAAACTTTATTAATCCATCGGGAGGGTTCCTCCGGGATTTTCACACAGCTGAATAAACATCAAACTGATTAAACAGAAGTGTGAGACGGTCGAGAATTTACACCAGTGTCTTGTTATACTTTAGATAGCAAGGAGCAGGCGGCCGAGTTTATTAAACTCCACCGAGACAGCGGTGACGCAAATCTGAAGGCTAGACCGTCCCATTTCACAGCCTCGCACTTCCGGCCTTCTCGGTCTTTGAAGGACCCGGTCCACGTAGACCGCGAAGGCCGGGTCCTCCGAAGGATGCAGCCGACGTTTTGGGACACAGCTTCACGCAAACATCCCCAAAGGATCACGAGCCCGAAGTGTTTCGCTGCTAACGCCCTTCACGATGGCCTTTTCTGTCCCCTCCTGAACTTAGCGGTTCTATCTGAGTGTGACGTGTGGGGGACTCCTCTATCAGAGCCTGAATCCTCTTTGACAAGATCCTTTCCCACAGGAAGTAAGTTGCGCCATTCCCTCCACATTACGCCGCACTTCCCCGTCCCTGTGAAATTAACACACAGATGGATCAGCTCAGCTCATCATCCTGAGAAATCTGCAAACTGACCTGATCAAACAGCTGTGTGCCAATAATGCTCCCTTCCCCGTTCTAAACAGCCATCGTTTCATTTCATCAGTCATTTCACGAGCACGTGATTCAGCGTCGGTTGTAACACCAGAGACGTTCAATAAGTTTCCGTCATTGGGCACCAACCCTTGCCTGCATGCATTTGGGCTGATGGGGGCTGAATGTTCTGTGTTGCATGGTGGGTAATTTGGGACGATCCCCCCTCGTGTTGTATCTGGAATACAATGGTGCCTGTCGTTGATAGATCCAAACGTTCATCTTGTGTTGGCTTATTTTCTTCATTCATTTTTTTCCTTTGTTGTCGTTTGCGCCTTGAGTCAGACTGTATGCAGCCCATCACCAGGTGCAGTGATGTGAAACAGGTAATTATTGCATTCATTGTTAAACTTGTGATATACTTGCAGCTCCACCTCCACTTCCACCCAAGAATGTCCCAGCTTCTCCACCAAATACTAGCCCTCCGCCTGCAGATGATGCTGGTAAGAATCTGCTCATCTGTTTCTGCCTCCCGTTAAATCGCCTCAAACTGAAACAAGCTTTTAAATTTGACCTCAGTCGTCTGTTTATCTTGATGTTCCGGTGCTAACTTTGTCAGTCTGTTTGTCTCCCTGTGATGTTTTATCTCCTTGCTGAGCACATCTGCAAACACCCCCCCCCCCCTTTTCTTTTTTAAATTGCTCCTTCCTTATCTCTGTTTCAGAAGTGTCTGCAGGAGCAGACAGCTCAGCCAGGAAGCCTTCAATAGCCGACTTGGACAACATTTTTGGACCGGAGCAGGCTGCCTCTGCCTGCGAGGATACGGGTGACTCGTGGGTCTGCTTCAGCGAAGAAGCTCCTGACCAGCCGCCTCCACCAAAGGACCCTGCACCTCCCCTCCCCTCCTCCCCACCTCCTCCAGAAGAACCAGCACCTCCATTACCAGCCTCCTCTCCTCCACCTGTGCTTCATGCCCCACCCTTACCTACATCACCACCTCCTTCAGAAGACTTTGCACCACCTCTGCCTACTTCACCTCCCCCAGAAGATGATTTTGTTCCCCCTCTACCAACTTCCCCACCTCCCTCAGAGGAACAAGTCGTACCTTCAGTCCGTTCGGGTCCTCCCACTCCCAAAGACCAAAACCCTCCCACGCTCGCCACCTCTCCGTCTCCTGCAACAAAGGAGCTTTCATCTCCTCCTGTTTCCTCCCCTCCTCCTCTTAGTTCACCTCCAAGTGTCCCACCTGCACCCACCCCCAAAATAAGCACTCCAGCACTGACGCCTCCTTCCGAGGAGCCTGCGGCTCGCTCCGTCCCGCCGCCTCTTGTCCTCTGTCAAGAAGAGAAGCCCAACAATACAAGCACCACCCATCCCAAAGAGGATGGAGGTGAAACTGTCACTTCGCCCAAAGATGCAATCCAAGGCAGTAGAAGTACACCTCCGCCACCACCTCCTCCAACGTACCGCGCAGTGGTTTCATCACCAGGTCCCACATCTGGGGCCGGCGGCACGAATAGCGGTGAGCGCTTCAAGATCCTCACTTAAATATATTTGTTGGGTTAAAACTTAATTTAGAGGATGGTTTACAAGAAATATTCTCACTACAATGAAAAGAAAAAACCCACACGTCACCTGATCACTTAACTGCTAATTTTAATGGTGTCATTGCAAACAGACAGTGACAGTGTTGTGAGCTGAGGCATCATGTCAGCAGTGCACCCTGCTCAGATTTTCTTTCAGCTGATTGCACCACTTTTGTTGGAACTTGCATCACAGGAACAGTTATCCTGCATGTTCTTCCTGGAAAAGAGGTCATGTTTTGGCCCAGATTTATGTACAATAGCATTTTGCCTCAGAGCGTATTATGTTACCAGGGCCTTTTTCTTTCACGTTTTATTAAAAACTTGACTTGCTTAGAATTTCTATGCTTTTTGTTGCATTTTTAGTGCCTTTTTTTCTTTGTTTGTTTTTTAGCTTTTTGCTTTTTGACCCGTCCTTGAGCTGCCCAATATGTGGGAAACGTGGACAAAGACAGCAGTGTGGGCGGGTTTGTTTTGTTAGGTTAATTGTACTGAGCCAGTGTCCAAAAGAAGTGGATGTAACGATGTGGCGAAAAAGGAGCTCTTCGAACGAGGAATAAAACTGATCAAATTTCCTCTCGAGTTTTCAAAATGAAATGTTTGAAGATCTGAGCGGAATCATTTTTCCAGTTTCGTCAATGGTAAAGCACGTAGAGGGAGGTGTGCTCTTAATGCTGTATGGAGGATATGAGGTGTGTAGTAGATCACGACAGCGATCCTGTGAAGTGAAAAATGAAACAACACTTCTTACTGAGTGCTGATGGTACTCTGTCCTTTTGTTTAGTCGTTTTCCAAACTGAATAATTAAATTAATCCCTTTTGTGTTTTTTGCGCGCCTCTTCAGGTTCCTCTTCACCCGTACGACCTGCCACACCGTCGTCAGTCAACCCCACCCCACCTCCCCCTCCACCTCGTCCCCCTTCACGACCCAAACTTCCTCCAGGGAAACCTAGTGTAGGCGATGCGGTAAGACCTTTTTTTGTTGTTGTTTTTGTTTTCATTTTGTTACTCTTATATCTTTCAGTTCTTTGGCTCTGATTCGGGGATTTAGGCATTATTTACATGGCCTTTGAGTCTAGGAAGAACTGGCAAAAGAATAATCATTAAGTCGACTATCTTAATCAGGGTTTAACTTGATAATCCCAAAGAGTTTATAGCGGCTGTGTACATAGTATTTAAAATGCCGCATGCTAAACCGCTTCTTGTTTCCTTCCCGTCTCTCGTCTCGTCTCCTTTCTCTGTTCAGAATCGCCCATTCAGCCCACCGATTCACTCGGCCAGCCCTCCTCCCATTGCTCCGTTGGCGAGGGCTGAGAGCACCTCCTCCATCTCCTCCACCAACTCGATGAGTGCCGCCACCACTCCTACCGTGGGCAAGGAGCTCTCTGTGTCTGTAACAGGTGTGTGGACCATCCGCTCAACACTGCAGCACGTCTCCTGATGGATGTGGAGGTCACAGAGGCTAGCAGGGGCATCTTCTGTCATTATATTAAAAGTTTTACATGCATTTTACGAACTTTGCATGTAGCGTTTGTGCGCATGAGTCATGCACCTGTGCATTTACTCATTTTATTTGTTTTGGTTCTTTTTTTTCTGGAAATGGCAGCAGTTTCACCTTTGATGTTGTTTTACAGCATCTAAGTATCACAGAGCGAAACCTTCTACAAACATGCAAATGATAGTTTTCTGTATACATTTCTATTTATTGATAAAGAATTAATTACACCTAAAGATAAGAGTCCTGAACTTCTCTCACACACACACACACACACACACACACACACACACACACACACACACATATATCTATATATATATCTATAGATATATCTATATATATATAGATATATCTATATATCTATAGATATATAGATATATCTATAGATATATAGATATATCTATATATATATATAGATATATAGATATATCTATAGATATATATATATAGTAGGGGTGCAACGATACACAAAATTCACGGTTCGGTTCGGTTCGATACTTTGGTGTCACGGTTCGATATTTTTTCGATACAAAAAAAATGTTCATGCTTTTTTAATTTGTCATTTATTAAAATTATAAATATATATTTTAACTCAAAAGTACAGTTTTTAAATTTAACCCTAACCCTTGTGCGTGTTTTTTATTTTGACAGCGAATGCGCACCTGCGGACCACTTATGTGCAGCCCTGGTTATTTAGCTCGTCATATTGCAGCCACAGAAATTCTTTTGTCCATGAAACCATAAAGCTGCACTTTCTTTTTGCCTTATAGTCTGATTTGTCATAACTTCTCCGTTTTGTGGTAGGCTTTTCTTTGGCTGTCACTTCTTCACCCTGACCTGTCTTATTTGGCTCAGCAGAACTGAAATGCTTTTACACACTCACTCACATAAGCTCAGCGATTCTCTGCGCGATCAACCTCTCACATGTTTAAGCTGCGGGAGATTTCACTTGTCATGTTTGCATAGTAAGCTAACGATTAATAAGACGATGTCAGAGGAATTGGTGCACAAATTATCATCACTCACAGATCAGTGCTGTCGCTCTCTATACACAGTTCGCACGATTGCAAAGTGAAAGCAAAAAAACAAGCGCAAATTCAAACACGATTTCAATATGTCACATATTGACAGTGGCTCACCGATGCCAATGACATAATTACCCAGCTACATTTCTGAAAGAATGCAAAAGCATTGACATATATTTTTCCTACAATAGCCCGACGGGCAGGGCAGAGATAGATTTTGGTAGCCCGACTGAAAAAAATCGCTAGCTCCAGGACGTCGGGCTAGCGATATTGCAAGCCCTGTATCTGATTGAGGAATCACTCATCTTTGGAAAAGAGAGTTTATTACAGAGAAATGTCTCTTTCCGAAATAAAAGCTATACTATAAGCTTCTTCTGGGCTATATTCTCAGCAGCATAAGGAGAATCATGTGCTAACAGCTGTCTAAATGACTCGGCTAAAGTTAGTAGCATGCTTGTTGTTTTGGTCTTTGCACTAGGATGATGTCGGTGTAAATGTGCAGTCATATTCGTTGTGTTCCCACTAGTGCTTTCAGGTTAATCTCGTTGAAATGACCTTAACGCCACAACACGGCAAATCTCCGTTAACGAGCTACCGCTGATCGCCCCGTGTGTGGGGCTAGACGGCCAACACGTTAACGAGCTAACTGCGCTAACACACTAGCTCCCACCCATGTAATTGAGCATTGCATGGCACATCCAACATACTGTTTTACTTTAGTCCATGACTCGCTTACCTTCAGGGTCATACGTCACATGAAAACCAAAATAATTCCAAACGCCAGATCTGAATGAGGGTGGGGGAGGTCCATGTGTCTTGCTAGCTTGCCCTGCGCTCTTCCTTCTGACTATGCTGTCTGTGTTGAGTGCTCAGTGGATCTGCGCTCGACAGTGCAGCCTAGGCGGAGTAGTCGAACGCAGATTCACTGAGCGCTCAACACAGACAGCATCGTCAGAAGGAAAATTGATAAAATAAATTACAAATGTTGTATTGTTCGATACATATGCGTACCGAACCGAAAGCACTGTATCGAACGGTTCAATATCGATACGAATATCGTTGCACCCCTAATATATAGATATATATATCTATAGATATATATATCTATAGATATATATATCTATATAGATATCTATATCTATATAGATATCTATATCTATATAGATATCTATATCTATATAGATATATGTCTATATATATCTATAGATAGATAGATATCTATATCTATATATCTCTCAACATATATATTAGTATCTGATTCATGTTAACACGCAAACACAGGGAAATTCTGCAGGGTGTGAGTAGGAGGTGAGAATATGAAAATTTTAAAGTGCAAACCATCCTTTAATGAATTAGTGACACAACAATTTCTACTCCTTGATAACTGTAGAGTCGGTTTTAAAGGAGCCTGCAGTGCAGCTTTTAGTGGATAATGGCAAATCTCAGTAGACTGTAACATAGCTGAGTCATAATACTAAAAAAAATAATAAATACACATTCTGGAGGCAGCAGTTATGTAAAAGCAGAATCTAGTCCCCGATTGGAGGGTGCTTTCTTCCTCTTTTAAACAAATTGCAGGGACCGACTGAATAAATGACATTTTTACTGAGGTCTCTGTTACAGCCGCTTAATTTAATCTGTATTCTCTGTGCATGAAAACAGTCTCAGAAACTGCTTATTATGAAATATTCTAAATTGCTCCTTTAAAGTTTCACCACTTTTTTAAATTTTGTATTTTCATCAGCATATTTATTATAATTGAATATATTTGTTTTTCTCCCATTTGAATTTAATGTGCATCACAGTTCTGATCATTTTTCGTTGTCTTTCATGGTTTGATTTCTTTTTGCTTGTTTTTTTGCTGTTTGTCTCTTTGGCTCGTCAGAGGATGATGTATATGTAGACAAACTTCCCACCTTTGAGAGACACTTTGATTCGTTTGCAGGTAGGGTAAAGCACCCCCCCTCCTCCTCCACATGGGGACGGGGGGCGGGTTAGGTAAGGGTTTGGTGAGTGCTTGTTTTGAGAGTTTTTGGATTTGGATGCTCTTTACCCGGAGCGCAGTGCACAAAGAAGGGTAAAGGCCATCAGTGAGTGTTTTGTGCCTTTTTTAGATGGAGGTCAACAGGTTTTGTAGCCTCATGTCAGGCTTTAGAAGCACAGTGCATACCAAATCATTTTTCTTACTCCTCCTTTTTTCACTCATCTGCTTTGATTCGTGCACAGATGTAAGGACGCACCAGACATTATTTCTTTTCCTTTTGAATATGGCATCATTTTTCAGTGAAACCACCAATCTTCTACATTGTTTTACTCCTCATACCTTCCCACGCATTTCTCAGCCATCGAATGCATATAACAGTCTCTTTTTATCTGCATATCTTTGTCATTTCTTCCTTGTCTTTCTCGCTCATTCTCTTGGATGTCACAGTGAAATCTGCCAGGAAACAAATGAAAGCTGTGGTGACACAAAAAGCTGAATCTACTGCATAGTACTCCAAAAAAAGTGCCCCCCACCCCCCGGCCCATCTGCCCGCTTCTAAGACTTTTCTCTCTGTTTTATGACTGTGCACCAGTGACTGTCTCGCCATGTTCCCATGGCAACCTCCTGTCTCGTCTCTCGGCGACACACATTGTGCGTGCAGTGCGGTTGCTCCCAGATACCTCTGCTCTCAGTTTGCAGCACAAGAGTGTGTTTGAGTGTTTGTGTGCTGTTAGCATGTCTGAGGAGCTCTTTATCTTGTCGGACCTCGAGATCCACATTGTCTGTCTTTTCCCTCTCACGCGCACTCAAACTCACCAGCTCACTTGTACCGTCAGATCAGTGCTTCTGCTTAGAGTCATTTGAAGCCTGGCGTGAGATTTAGGCTGAATTAGACAGGCAGCAGCTGCTTGGTATTCATGCCATCCTCAGTCTACAACAGGAGTGCACGACACGGCCTCGAGTTCAACCAATCTCTCAACCAGGCTGTAAAGCATCGGTCTGCTCCCACGCTTGACCTCTGACGCTCACCTTTCACACCTGTCGCCCACGCTCTCTTCAACATAGAGCCCGACATATTACCGGACCCCCGCCTTCCCCATCTGAACACCCGCCCTTTTGTTCTTTCTCTGAAGCAGTCTGCCGCTCTCATCGTTCCATCACCCGACACTCTTAGTCCTCCCAGACCTTTAGCCACAGGAGCCTACGGCCATAGCATGGAGAGGAACAGGCCTCCCCTGTTTTTGTGGAGCATTTGCAAAGTTTACAGTGTCAGCGTGACAAAAAAGTACACAATTTTTCATCCATCAGACCTGTTGGAGTCACATTAGAGCTGGAGTGCAGATCATTAGAAAAATGCTACTGCTCCAGTTTAACGTTTCTTATTCTTTTAAATGCATTTGGGGGAAACAGGATCCACCAGTGTTCAGGTTCATTACCATGTTATTATTATATTATTAAAAAAGTCAGAAAATGAGCTGAAATATGGTTTAATTTGGTTTAAGCTGTTTATCTAGTTTTTTTCTGTTGCTTACTAATTGGGACTTTCTGAGTCGTCCTCTTTTTTTCCCTGGTGTCCGTGAGGGCGGTTCAGGTGTCTTTGTAAAAGCATATGGCACCTGAAACGTGGGGTGCAGCGAACCACAGTCTCGCCGCCTCCCTGCTATCGTCTGATCTCAGTCTCATGGCTTCCCTCTGCACACCATCCTCATGCATAGCGGCCAGCGTCAGTGTGTTTCATAACTGAAGGCCTGTTGTGAGACCTGATCACAGTTTTAACACTCGGGTATCTGCTGATGAAAGTTAGGGTCACTGAATTGGAAAGTCAGCTTGTTTCTAATGCTTTGCTTTGGAGAAAACGTTGGCTCCCCCAACACAAACAAAAAAAGACCACTGTGTATCACCCATCTTGTCACATGCTCCTCGACCCTTTGTCCTCTTTCGCCCCCAGCCTCCACCTCCACGTTTCACCTCACTGTGACGTGTAATAGACCTGCCATGTGAGACTCACGCTACTGTCCTTCTCTCCTTGCCCCTCTCACCCCTCTTCACCCACTTCCCCGCCTTTCATCCCTGTACCTCCTCCCTCCTCCTCGTCCTCCTTTCCCGACCCCCTCCCTCCCTCTACCCTCGAACCCTCACAGAGAATGACCAGCCATCCCTTGTATGGTTTGACAGAGGGAAGTTTTATTTAACCTTCGAAGGTAAGTTTTCTCTGCAACAGGGTAGCGCGCACACACGTTATTACGAGGCTCATTCGTGCAAGCTTTGGCCTTCTTCTCTCCTCCCCCTTTCCTCCTTCCCCTCTTGGCTCCTCCATCATCATCATCCCTTCATTACCCTAACCCTGGCCATGCTATCACCCTGACTGAGCCCCCTCACCTAGAGCCAGATATGCGGTGCAATATCTCCCTCTAACTTCTTCTGATGATGATGTTCATTTTCATCATGTCTGCACTGATTCATTCCCTAAAGACTCATCAGTCTTTGTCTACTTTACTAATCACTTTTCTCTGTACTGTCATCATTTTACCTGTTGGGTGTTTGATCTTGGGCTCTCTGATGATCTTTGATCTTGTCCAAAAAATACAAAAATTGTCAGCATGTCTGGAGTACGCATGCACATCTGCCTTGCTCTATGTCTGCCTCTGTCTCTTTTTAAAAACATCCAGCTGTGCTTATTCAGTTAAAAACAGACATGTATAACCCACTGTGTAGAAATGCATTAATCTGAGGGAGACATTGGAAGCAGTTCACAGTCAAAGAGCAGAGAGAAATGGGTATCATCCGTACATATAATGTGCTGTTTTCGTGCCTCTTTACTAACACCAGTATTTGTTTCATTTCATTTCATCACTCTTAATTTGTTCATGTTTCGTTCCTTATTTTCTCCACACAGTTTGACACAGAGAGCGTAGTTTAAGATTTGGATCATCTATTTTTCATGTAGTGATTTCTGCTGAAGTGTTTGTATTCAGGGCTGAAGTTTGGATATATTAATATCAAATTTAGGCTTAAGAATTAAAAAATGGTTATAATTTGAATGTAATTCTGTCTCTGACAGCAACCTCAACAAATCAAACAGCAACAGTGGAGCACAGCATTTATTTTAATTACAAATGTGTACGTGTGGGTTGGTTACTCGTAGGCTGCTCTCGAGGGCCCAGTCCTCTCACCATGGGAGCTCAGGACACGCTTCCTGTGGCGGCTGCGTTCACGGAAACAGTCAACACCTTCTTTAAAGGAGCCGATCCCAACAAGTAGGTCTTCTTTACCTGTCACAGTAGAAAACCCTGACTAGGCTATTTCAATATTTATTTATTTTTGTGTGGATGATGAGTAAAAAAAGTTTGTTTGACTACGTTTTACCACAATATTTAAGGGATAATGGTCGACGGGGTTTATTAAGTTTGTCCCAGTTTACCATCTAAAGCGGCTGTAATGTTTGTTTGATGCTTTTGTCCATCCATCCATCAATCCTCATCCGCTTTGTCCGGGGCCGGGTCGCGGGGGCAGCAGCCTAAGCAAAGAGGCCCAGACCTCCCTCTCCCCAGCCACCTCCTCCAGCTTATCCGGGGGAATACCAAGGCGTTCCCAGGCCAGCCGAGAGATATAATCTCTCCAGCGTGTCCTGGGTCTGCCCCGGGGCCTCCTCCCGGTGGGACATGCCTGGAACACCTCACCCAGGAGGCGCCCAGGGGGCATCCTTGTCAGATGCCCGAACCACCTCAGCTGGCTCCTTTCGATGTGGAGCAGCAGCTGCTCTACTCTGAGCCCCTCCCGGATGGCCGAACTTCTCACCCTATCTCTAAGGGAGAGGCCAGCCACCCTTCGGAGGAAGCTCATTTCTGCCGCTTGTATCCGCGATCTCGTTCTTTCGGTCACTACCCACAGCTCGTGGCCATAGGTGAGGGTAGGGACGTAGATCGACCGGTAAATTGAGAGCCTCGCTTTTACACTCAGCTCCCTCTTCACCACGACGGACCGGTGCAGCGTCCGCATTACTGCAGCTGCAGCCCCAATCCGTCTGTCGATCTCCGGCTCCCTTCTCCCATCACTCGCAAACAAGACCCCGAGATACTTGAACTCCTCCACTTGGGGCAGGAACTCATCCCCGACCCGGAGTGGGCACTCCACCCTTTTCCGGCTGAGAACCATGGCCTCAGATTTGGAGGTGCTGATCCTCATTCCCGCTGCTTCACACTCGGCTGCGAACCGTTCCAGTGCGAGCTGGAGGCCCTCACCCGATGAAGCCAACAGAACCACATCATCTGCAAAAATCAGAGATGAGATTCTGAGGCCACCAAAGCGAAAGCCCTCCGCCACTTGGCTGCGCCTAGAAATCCTGTCCATAAAAATTATGAACAGAACCGGAGACAAAGGGCAGCCCTGGCGGAGCCCATCACCCACCGGGAACGAGTCCGACTTATTGCCGGCAATGCGAACCAAGCTCTTGCAACGGTTGTATAGGGATCGAATGGCCCGTAGCAATGGGCCAGACACCCAATATTCCCGCAACACCTCCCACAGGACACCCCGAGGGACACGGTCGAATGCCTTCTCCAAGTCCACAAAACACATGTAGACTGGTTGGGCAAACTCCCATGCACCCTCAAGTATCCTGGAGAGGATAAAGAGCTGGTCCAGTGTTCCGCGACCAGGACGAAAACCGCATTGTTCCGCCTGTATCCGAGGTTCGACTAACGGACGAACTCTCCTTTCCAGCACCCTGGCATAGACTTTCCCAGGGAGGCTGAGGAGTGTGATCCCCCTGTAGTTGGAACACGCCCTCCGGTCCCCTTTCTTAAAGATGGGGACCACCACCCCGGTCTGCCAGTCCACAGGTACTGCCCCTGATCTCCACGCAACATTGCAGAGGTGTGTCAACCAGGACAGCCCTACAACGTCCAGAGCCTTCAGGAATTCGGGGCGGATCTCATCAACACCAGGGGCTCTGCCACCAAGGAGTTGTTTAACTGCCTCAGTGACCTCGCCCCTGGAAATTGGCGGGTCATTCCCCTCATCCCCAGACTCTGCTTCCTCCTCGGAAGACGTGTCAGTGGGATTAAGGAGGTCCTCGAAGTATTCCTTCCACCGCCTGACAATTTTCTCAGTCGACGTCAGCAGCGCTCCGCCAGCACTATACACAGTGCAGGTAGAGCACCGCTTTCCCCTCCTGAGACGTCTGACGGTTTGCCAGAATCTCTTCGAGGCAGTCCGAAAGTCTTTTTCCATCGCCTCTCCGAACTCCTCCCACACCCGAGTTTTTGCTTCAGCCACTGCCCGAGCCGCATTCCGCTTGGCCTGTCGATACCTGTCGGCTGCCTCCGGAGTCCCACAGGCTAACCAAGCCCGATAGGACTCCTTCTTCAGCCTAGTGGCTCCCTTCACCTCTGGTGTCCACCATTTGGTTCGGGGATTACCACCACGGCAGGCACCAACCACCTTGCGGCCGCAGCTCAATGCAGCAGCTTCGGCAATGGAGACGCTGAACATGGTCCATTCGGACTCAATGTCCCCAGTCTCCCTCGGAATGCTGTTGAAGCTCTGCCGGAGGTGTGCGTTGAAGATCTCGCGGACTGGGGCCTCTGCTAGACGTTCCCAGCACACCCTCACTACGCGTTTAGGTGCACCAGGTCTGTCCAGCGTCTTCCCCCGCCACCTGATCCAACTCACCACCAGGTGGTGATCAGTTGACAGCTCAGCCCCTCTCTTTACCCGAGTGTCCAGAACATATGGTCGCAGGTCTGCTGATACGATTACAAAATCGATCATCGACCTACGGCCTAGAGCGTCCTGGTGCCACGTGCACTTATGGACACTCTTATGTTCGAACAGGGTGTTCGTTATGGCCAAACTGTGATTAGCACAGAAGTCCAATAACAGAGCACCGCTCGGGTTCAGATCAGGGAGGCCGTTCCTCCCAATCACGCCCCTCCAGGTCTCGCTGTCGTTACCCACGTGAGCATTGAAGTCTCCCAGCAGGACAACAGAGTCTCCAGGTGGAGCACCCTCCAGCACCCCCCCCCCCCAGGGACTCTAAGAAGGCTGGGTACTCTGAACTGCCACTCGGCGCATAAGCGCAGATGACAGTCAGGACCCGTTCCCCGACCCTAAGGCGCAGGGAACAAACCCTCTCGTCCACCGGGAAAAACCCCAACGTACCGGCAGCAAGCCGAGGGGATATTAGGATACCCACCCCAGCCCGCCGCCTCTCACCAAGGGCAACTCCAGACTGAGACAGAGTCCAGCCCCTCTCCAGGAGACTGGTTCCAGAGCCCAAGCCATGTGTAGAGGTGAGCCCGACTATATCTAGCCGGTACCTCTCAACCTCACGCACTAACTCAGGCTCCTTCCCCACCAGAGAGGTGACGTTCCATGTCCCTATTGCCAGTCTTGGCAGCCGGGGGTCAGTCCGCCAGAGCCTCCGCTCCTGGCCGCCACCCGGCACACAATGCACCCGACCCCTATGGCACCTCCTGCGGGTGGTGGGCCTGCGGGAGGATGGGCCCATGTCTCCTCTTCGGGCTGTGCCCGGCCGGGCCCCATGGACTAAGGCCCGGCCACCAGACGCTCGCCCTCGGGCACCCTCCCCGGGCCTGGCTCCAGGGCGAGGCCCCGGTAACCCTATCCCGGGCAGGGTAAACTGTTCCCTCGGTTTCCTTTTCATAAGGGTCTTATGAATCGCTCTTTGTCTGGTCCCTCACCCAGGGCCAATTTGCCATGGGAGACCCTACCAGGGGGCAAAAGCCCCCAGACAACATAGCCCCTGGGATCCCTATGACACACAAACCCCTCCACCACGATAAGGTAGCGATTCAAGGAGGAGGTAAATGACAGTTTGATTTATGAAGCATCTGATGAGCTCTGGACACACACATGTGTTTACAGCATTATGTGTTTGTAGTTAATATGGTCAAACATCCACAATCCTGTCACACAGTGTTTATAGTGAATATGTGAGGAAGTATACAGGTCCACTAACAAACACTTGGTTGAACTATAGACTATAAACACATAAGAACAGTGTTGGTGGATTTTGTTACAATGAATCCAGTTTTGTATGTTTTGTACTTGAATTTCCTCCTGCAGAGTCATGTAAACAGGTAAAGTTTGCTTTTGTTGCTCTGAGTTGTGGATTAGGATGAACTAATGTGTTATTGATTTTGCTTCTGATCGGGGCTTTACTGCTGTAATAGTGTGTGAGCTGTGATTGGCAGAGCTTTTAATGTAGTGATTCAGTCAATAGCAGAAACGCATTAAGACTGTGTGTTTAGTTTTATTATCAAAAGGAAATGAAGTCATGTGTGATTTGTGCATTTGTGTGTCTCTCTGCAGTCTTTCATGCAGTGTTACTCTCTCTTCTCTTTCTCAGGTGTGTTGTGAAGATCATAGGTGAGATGGTTTTGTCGTTTCCGGCGGGAATCACGCGGCACTTTGCCAATAACCCGTCCCCCGCCGTGCTAACCTTCAGCATAACCAACTACAGTCGACTGGAGCATGTGCTGCCTAACCCCCAGCTCCTCTGCTGGTAATGACACCACCGTAAACTCAACATTTCAGTTAAAAAAATAAAAATAAAAACTCAGCTTTTGCTGGAAGATGTGAAAAGATCGAGCCAACCTTTCTGGGAATACATAACTAAATCTAAATACATTATTGTCTAACTTTAGCGTCACCCAGTAATACCTAACATGTTATATGTGGTCCCGTGTAACCAAACGTGATTAAAACCAAATCAATGTACCTGTTGCAAATTATGCATCATTTTAATTTCACTTACAGAGCATGTGCGATACTTATTTTTAATAAGCATGCCACACTTGACATTAAATTTTAATGACTTTTGTTATGCAAGTCACCTTATTATCTATGGTGACACAGCAAGTTTGATGTCACACAGACTGTAAAACATCAGGAGAGCAACATGTGACCAACAAAAAGGAGTAAAGAGGTTTTGGGGAGGTCGAGGTGATGGCGTGAATGTTTCCATGTTTGCAGCGCTGACATGTGCTAGTGAACTGACTCATCAAACATCTACAACCCCCTGTGGTTTATTCGGGGTCTTTTGACCACTTCAGATGAGTAAATTTTGTGAGCTTGTTTCCAAAATGAGCGCTGAGTAAGTGTGGAGTCATCATGAGGTCGTCTGAGTGTGCAGGCAGATAACCGTGTTGCACTTGTTGTGAAACGCCTGATAAACCGCCTGATGTGATCTTTAAAATTAAATATTAAATTATGCAAAATATCACACATCATTATAGCATGAAGTCATGTGACCTCACAGTAGAATAAACATTGTTTTTAATTATGATTCATTTGTTTATTACAGCTGTCAAATGTTGATGTTTTCCAGCCTCCTGCGCGTTTCTTGTTTTTAGAAAAGCAACTTAAAAATAGTTTTTACTTTATTCTCAGCACCTGTAAAGTCTGTGTGATCTAACGACCACCAACCACATCTGGATCATCGTTGGGTCACACTGACTCTGTGAGGAAAAAGTCACATTTTCCTCCCAAAAAACTTGTTTTTTGTGGTTGAACAGTCGTTTCGTACCAGCACACCGCTGAAGTCTAATGGCTGTGTTTAGTCACTTCAATAGAAAATCACCACAGTCCTGTGAAACGTCTGAATTGTGATCGGGCTCTTTACTGCGATTCCTCCACCAGCGACACCACCACGCAAGCCAAGGCTGACAGCAAGGACTTCTGGGTGAATATGCCAAACCTGATATCGCATTTAAAGAAGGTGGCAGAGCAGAAACCACAAGCGACGTACTACAACGTGGACATGCTCAAGTATCAGGTAACCTTGGATTTGGGATTTTGAGAGTAGCTTAAATCCCAAACACTCAACTCCTTCAGTCGAAGCATGTTCAGCTGTTTAGGGTGTTTCAGTGTGAACAGGCTTTTATCAAACCACGTGTTTGCCAGGTGTCAACACAGGGCCTCCAGTCGACTCCTCTGAACCTGGCAGTGAGCTGGAGGTGTGAGCCCACCAGCACTGACTTGAGGATAGACTACAAATACAACGGGGAGGCCATGTCGACGCCGATGGCCCTCAACAACGTTCAGTTCCTCGTCCCCGTTGATGGAGGCGTTTCAAAGCTACAGGCTGTCCTACCTCCTGCTGCATGGTACGGTCTTTCTAGACTTGTTGTTACACAGTATTAAGCTACACAGCTGAACAGATTAAGGGGGTAAAGGAGGCAGTTTGATGCATTTATTGCTCCAAATGTTATTTAGACAAGAGATAAAATCCTGTGCCATATCTGGGAGTGCCGTGCATTTATTTGCTGTCAGGTTTTGAGGTTAACCTTCAATGACCTGTTCACCTGTTTATGTTGTATCCTTTAATGGTTTTCTCTTATTCCTAATCCTGGTAGGAATGCAGACCAGCAACGAATCCTGTGGAAGATCCCCGATATCTCCCACAAATCTGAAAATGGAGGTATTTCTTTTGAATGATGATTTAACCTGTTTCTTTAAATAACATAAATGTTGGGAGGACACGTGGTGCATGTGTGTGGCTGGTGTACAAATGCTGAAAATGGAACAACCGCAGATGAGGACGACAAGATGGAGAGGAAGTCTGGTGCATCATGCCCACAGTAAACACTGCCCCCTGTTGGACAGCAGTGATACAGTTACTTCACCAAAGCTGATGTTTACAATGAGCTTTTATTTTTTAATGGGATAAAGTAAACGAGTGCCCACGGTAGCAGCTGTGGAGTATTTACACAGTTTCTTCTGACCAAGTTGAGTTTGATTTGTGCTCCAGATCGCAACCTGCCATCATTAGACCCACACTGTCATTTACATGGCAAGGACACCCATCAGTGACCTGACCTCCAGGATGAAGACACGAAACTAGATTATGAATTCTCTTTAAGATGAGATCTGCAGTTGTAGAGATGTTGCCCATTTTTCATGTTGTTACATATTTGCTTTTGTGGTTTCTAAATATTAAACATTTTGGGGCTTGGTCTCATCCTCTCATTCTGATCCCTCAGGTGTGGGCTCGTTGTTAGCACGCTTTCAGCTAACAGAAGGTCCGAGTAAACCGGCTCCACTGGCGGTGCAGTTTACCAGCGAAGGCAGCACCCTGTCAGGCTGTGACATCGAGCTGGCTGGGCCAGGGTACCGCTTCTCGCTCATCAAGAAGAGGTTTGCTGCAGGTCTGTCAGATGGGGTTTTCAAAATAAAATATTCATTACTGCTACACGAAAGCTTAGCCAGCCAATTCCCGAATGTTAACAAGTTTATAAACTGGTTATTGAACATATAAAATCCATGTTTTATCTCTTTAAACTTTTTTAAATACTGATTGTAGTTCCTGGAAATACAACTCCCACCAGTTACACTGTAAACATTTCCTTTATGTATGTTTAGGTTAAGATAATGTGCATATAGTAGGACTTGAAAAGACTTAGATGAATCCACACAGTAATAAAAGTCAGTTTTAGGATTATTTTAGTAACTTGGTAAAGCTTACCTGAGTAGAATAAGTTTGAATCCTTTCATTGCAGCTACTTAATAAAACATAAAACTAATGAAATATCACATCTCATTTATACAGATAAGCACTTAGTTTCTAATTGACGTCTTTCAGGAAAATACCTGGCTGATAACTGACCCATCGCTGAACAAAGTGAACGCAGTGGACTGAGGTCGACGCCGAGGACAGAGGACAGACGGACACCAGACAGACTCTGTGATCCTTTTCTGAACCCACACAACAGGTCTGCAGCCCGCCCAGCAGTATTGTATAACTTGCATATAACATTGTGGAACTGTTATAGGTCATGTAATTATTGTATTTGTATTCATTTCATAACATCTGTATTGCTGCACTTAGACACAAATGGGTTCTTTCCTCCTCTGTAGTCTGTGCCTCTGTCTCCGTCCTCCTCTGGTCAACGTGTGGTGGTGTTTTTAAAGTTTTTCACTGCAGCTGCCTGACCAAACAAGGAAGGAACAGATTTTTAATTCTTGTTAATGTGAAAATTTGGGCCATTTAAAAAAAAAAATCCTCGTTGTGGTCAGACGTGCATCAAATCTGAACACATCCAGAGTTGGATGGGATGAAGTTAGTAAACAGCCCGGTCCTCAACCTCTGGGATAAGAATACGAGAGGTGTACTCACTGTTTTGCACTGATCCATGTAGCTGCTTCACATGACACACCATCAGCTGTCACAGGTAAAAGTGGGTCCTTCTTCTTGGTGCTTGTGTACGACCTGTATGAAACTAGATTTCCAAGCATCGCCTGCTGGTATTACATGACACATCCTGCTAAAGACACCAGTTAGCCAGTCAAGCCACTATTCTATTTCTCTGTTATATACACTCGCATGCAGGTTGTAAGGATGTTAGGCAGCTGCAATGACTAGTCAGTTTCACTGGTAAAATAAGGAACTATGTTTTCGTGTCAGAACAAAAGAAGTGTACAAAGTGTCATTTAAGTCGAAAATGTATATCTTAAAGGGCGTTTGGTGTTTTCCTCGTATCGTCAGATAGCCTTCCTGTTGTTCACAGGACAGCAGTGTTAGACTGCAGAGTACATGACAGCATTCTATTTTTATTTATTGATGACAATGACTCGTTGTATAAAACGTGATTCTGTATATGAATAGAGTTTGAATGGTATCACACGACTCGAACCCTTAAAGGTATAAATATTTAAATTCCTTCTCATTTTTTGTTATCTGTGTAGTTGGGTAACCTGTGTACAGTATAAGGTCTAATTTTTTGAATTTATTTCAGATATAATTTTTTAACTCAAGTGCAACAGAAGAATTGACCTATATATGGGTGGGGGAGGGGTAATTTAAAGACAAAAGATAAATATCTTTCTGGATTCTGTGTAATGCTTTGTGAAAGCAGTGTTAATGTAGAGTTAGCTATTACATGGCCAAGATTCACGCTTTGAGGAATAAGTTTGACATTTTTGGATGATGCGTGTGACATCCGCCAGGAAACTGCTAGCATGCTAAAAAGGCCGGGAAAGGCTTGCCAGTCTGTGTCTGTCAGCACCTAGAAAGCTGATTAATACACAGTGTCATGTTTCTTCTTTAATACAAGGGTGTAAAAACACCCTGTTGTATTCGTCATTAACAAGTTTATTTAGCTTGAGAGTACTGCATGGGTCCGAAAATGCTAATGGCGTTCATCCACGCTAGACGTTAATGTCTCTGTCAGGATAAAAGGCAGCATTTTAGTAACACCCTGTCATTTTCTCTTGCGCCATCACCAGGTCAGACTTTTCATTAGTCCATGACTTTGGTTTATTAAATAAATGTTCCCCTAGCCTTATTTATGCTCGTTCTGGTGAGCTAATTTTAGCATGCTAATATGCTAAATCACCAGGGATACTGCAGTGAACGTGCACTCATCCCATTAGCATGCCAGTAAATCACATTGCTGTGCTGCAGTGCGCACTCTCAAGAGAAGCAAGCATCAAACTCTGTAGATGTTTTAGCCTCTTATATTTTAGCAACGCTAGCTTAGCCGTTTCCCTCCCGTTTCAGTTTTTCTGCTAAGCTAACCAATATGGCTCCTGGCCAAGGTTAGTTTTTCCCCCCAAAATGTCAAACTCATCCTTCAAGGAAGACAAAAACAATAAAAACGGCTGCAGAGATGAAGTTTAGTGACCATGGTACTAGTATTGGAACAGGAACTGTTTACTGGGACCAGCTCATTTCCTTACTTCAAACTTAGCTGTAATAAAACAATAAGGAAACCCTGATCATCTAGTGTTCTCAGTTCTTTCCTCTACCTTCAGTTTGACGGCGGATCACAAGAAAACCTTCCTTCCTGTTTCCATTTACCTCACTGGTACCTAAACTCCCTCATATCATACCCTCATATCGTGAGCAAATCCCAGTCATCCAGCCAGTGCTTGAATCCATGGCTTTATTTTGCATAATTGTAACGGTCTCTGTGAGATGACATGATTTAAATGAGGTTGTGGAGCGAGGTTAAGTCGACCAAAATGCTTTCTTTTTCTTTTTTTGTTTTACGTTTTGTTTTTTCGTATTTTATGTGTGTGTACCCCAGACAGTCAGTCCCTTGCTAAGGAGAATAAGCTGAATATTTTTTAAATGGATAAAAAAAAAATGTGTTGTTTAATGTGAAAAACACTGTGCTGATGATGCTGAACTTCCTGAATGCTCCGACACTCAACGTGAAGAACAAAAAGTGTGCGTGAAGTGTAATCGAAAAACCTCTGTACTGTACTCTGTGTTGGCAATCAACTAAATGTAACCAATCACGGTCCTCTAAGAGCTCTCAAGCATTTCGAGCGGATTTAGGACGGTATCCTGACGTCAGTACACCAATTCAGTGATGCAGTACATCTGATTGGATAGTTTTTGGGCCCTGCAGTTCAAATGAGTCTGTTCATTTGTACTTTGATCTTGTGCAGACCCAGGCTGAGAGAACGGCAAAGTTGCATTTTGTTGGTGTGAGGAACGATGGATGATTGGTGCCGTTTAGTTCTTGATAATACTTTTGTTTGGTGACGCATTTTTTCAGTCATGTCAGTCTTTCATCGAGCTAAATGGAAGACCACGTGCCCGAGACAATGCTGCTACCTTCTTTAAGCTAAACAGTGCAACAGTCACTACAGCATTATCTACAGAAGCCCACCACACATGCCACCCACGGTGCATCAGTGTAGAATTACTCCTACACTTATGGTTACACGTCTGTTTGATCACAAACCTTTTTCACTGTATTTCTGGAAACAGCGTTTAAAATTTTCAGTGCATCAAAACACAAAAGCTTCATCTTCATGGCGAATTCATCCTGCAGTATTATTGGATGCAAAGCATGCGGTCAAACGGTGGGGCTTTGTGACAATAGTGCTGAAATGACGTGTTGTGCTGACTGTCAGTTACCTTGTGTTAATGTTGAGACGAGAGCAACGAGTGTGTTTGTGTGCTATAAGCAAGAATGCTTTTTGGTTCTTTACCATTAACCTCAAACACATGTGAAAGCTGTTTGTACAGTACATAACAACGCTAAGATGATCTGAGAAATTTAGTTTGCTTCTTTCCAAAACCAATAAAAGTTATAACTGGATGTTTGTGTTTGCAGTTTTCCTTCTATGAAGTAATATTGTGAGGTTTTATTTGTTCCCATTCAGCAGGTTGCTTTAGCGATGTTAGTCCAAACTTTTGACCTTGGCTGAAATATCCCCCAAAAAATATGGGACGGATTTTGTTTAATTAATTTTGCCCTTAGAACTGCCGCCATTCTTCACTGCACAGCTTCAACAGGTTGCTGAAAATATTCCTCAGATTTGGATCTGTGTTGACGTGATAGCATCACACGGTCATATTTGTCGGCTGCACGTCCATGATGTAAATCTTCTGGTCCACCAAACCAAAGTGTGCTGGCTTGAGATCTGGAGGCTCTGCAGCCCATTTGAGTACAGTGAGGTTACGACATGTTCAAGACATCAGTTTGAGATGATTTGAGCTTTGTGACATTGTGGCACTAAACAGCTGGCAACTACTGTGTTCTTCTGCTACTACATCATGGTTCACAGATGCTCTTCTGTGTTCCTTCATTGTAACAAGTGGTTAAAACCAAGGTATGTAAACCTGTATCCAGTGGTAAACTGCTGGTCATGGCTAGAACTGAAGGCCATAATTTGATTATGTTTGCATTTGTACAAGTGGCTGGTTAGTGTGATTTGCACATGATGGCAGCAGGATTACAATCTTCTGAATTTTCCTGTCGGGGGAATCCTGACAGCTACAGGATGGATTCCCATCCAATTTGGTCCAAACACACATACACCTCTGAGGATGAACCACAGTAGCTTTGATGTTCCCTTAATCCTGTCTGCTCTGCCACCATCTCATTAAATTAGCTGAATTTTAAAGCTTTAATGATTTCCACGTGTAAAATCAGTTTCATTCTTCCCGTCAGTCTAAGCTAGTTTGTGTGCCACGTACGCTAGGACAGCTAACACTGTAAATATGGATTCTATGGTCATTTTGAGCCCAAAGCCTGACAGGAGCTAGCCAGGCCAAAGATGCTATTGTTTCATAGAAAATAATAGAAAATGATATAGTGGAATCAACTTGAATTAATAAAATTCACCCAGGGAAAATAAACCACAGGTTATTGATGCTATTGCGCTTTCCTTTACTTCATAAAATGCTAATTGACTGAAGCTGGATTTGGAATAAGAGCATAGAGGAGTTGGTGGATTTGTAGCTGGTTAAGAGTGTAGTTTATTTTCTTGTTGCGTGCTTACGTGAGAGGTGAAACCTGCTCTAAGTACCGCCCCTTGTAGGCGGGGCCGGGTTGTTGCCTAAGGGTCATGTGTAAGTGGTGTGTGGGCGTTTGTGCACACCTGGGCCCTGTTTCAGGAAGCCGGTTTAGTGCAAACTCTGAGTAAGTATACCCTGAGTTAACGAAAACTCTGGGTTTTCGGTTTCACAAAGCGAGTTCAGCTGAAGCCTGAGTGAGTCACTATGACGACACACGCCGTGAAGCTAACCTGCCCCCTAGCAGGTTTACTACAACTAACTAGGGGTGGGTTTTTATAATCGATTCATCGATTAAAATCGATTCTGGCTTGGATAACGTAAAATCGATTCATTAAAATCCTGAATCGATTTTTTAATATAAATTTATTTTGTCCGAAATGCCAGAATCTCTGGTGACATCTCACAAAATTTCAAGAACCACCAAACAGTAAATGAGAGCAGGTACACGGATTCTGCACATAGACTTAAACACACAGCGCGACCCGCGGATCAGAATCAGTTAGATGTCGCCTTTCTCACAGTCGGGGCTGAAAGCCGACAGCTCGCTGATCCGGGTCTGCGCTTTGTGTTCACGCCCTTTATGCGCTGATTCTAAAGCTGTTAGTTTGATCTCTCTCCAAACAATATTGACCGAATCAGCAGCAAAAGAAGATCCAAACGCTTCACATAAACATCGTCATGAATTCACTCTTTTACTGTTTTGCTTCCATTGCGATGCGCAGCTCTCTCTCTCTCCCTCCCCCTCTCCCCCCCCCCTCTCTCTCGAACAGTTTCGCTTTCTTCATTATTCGCTTGCTTGTTACGCACAAGTCTACTGTTGCTTACAGCGCTGTCGGCCGCTGTTTTTTCCCCTTTTACATTCTTCCGAAAAGAAAACCTCATTTCTGCTGTTCAATACTGAACAAATTGAAACTTTTTAAAATTATTCAAAATGCAAAATGCTTAGCCATGTCTCTAATAAAACCGCTGTAACGTCAGAGGTAATGTTGATTAATTAATGGTTTTCTTTCGTTTTTGATGTACTGCAGAATATTTTTATAAAATCCCAGGCCAGGAAAACCTTCATGTTTTTCTGTGTTTTATCCTCAGCTACTTTGACACAAAGGCATCTGCTGTGATGCTCACACCTTGGATAAAGTCTTGAGAGTGTCAGCTTCCTTTTTATAGATACAAAAATATGTAAATGTCCTGATCTGAATTATATCTCTGACTGTCAAAATTTCCCAGATTTAAATCGAATCGAATCGAATTAAATCGAATCGTGGATCGAATCGATTCGGGACCTTGTGAATCGGAATTGAATCGATTCTAGAAATCAGTGACGATACCCAGCCCTACAACTAACCCTGACTGTCTCCGCCCCTTTGTCGGAAACCTGACAGTAGGAAGTGTCAGACATGGCGTGTCCCTTCCTTGAAGAGCCAGTAGATCGTGAAGCCCAAATTCTCCGCAGAGCTCTCCGCCGGGAGAGAGTGATCAGAGCGCGTTTGGACATTTTATCATTTCCTGATGATTTTCTGTGCGAACGTTACCGTTTTTCAGCACAATCTATAAGTTATTTTAATAACATCCTCAGGCCATATATTACGCATGTGACACATCGCGGACATCCTCTCAGTTCTGTACATATTATTTGTATTGCACTTCGGTTTTTTGCAAACGGGAGCTTTCTGTATAATATTGGTGACGCTGAGCACGTTTCCAAGGCTACCGTCTGTCGGGCAGTCAGGAATGTTACAGTTGCACTGAAACGTCTCCTGTACTCGTCTGTGGTGTTCCCCGGTCATAGACCCACAAGATTTATCAAAGAGGGATGCCACAAAATTGCAGGTATCAGGATGAACAAAACTTAATACATGATGTGGTGATACTTGAACTACTACTTAAATTTTACATTTATTTTCAGGGTTCCCAGGCGTGTATAGATGGAACTCACATTCCAATCATTGCTCCTTCAGTAAATGAAGGAGACTATGTGAACAGGAAGTCTTTCCACAGCATCAATGTACAGGTACATAGTTCCCTGTAGCATTTCAAACTAACAAATTATTTCATTATAGTAATGGATGCTAATTTGTGTTCTCTGCACTGTGAAGATCATATGTGATGCTGCCAACATTATCACAAATGTGGAAGCCAAGTGGCCAGGCTCTGTTCATGATTCACAAATATTCCGTGAATGTACACTGAGCACAAAATTTGGACATGGTGAGTTGAGAATACTTTAAAATATATAAAGACCAATTGCTTCAGGGACATTTGAACTGAAGTGTATCCTTCTGTCTTAGGAGAGTTCACTGGCTACTTGCTTGGTGATAGGGGGTATCCATGTTTACCCTATTTGCTCACCCCTTACCCTGACCCTGAACCGGGCCCACAGCAGCGATATAATCTGGCTCATTGCAGGACAAGAGCCAGAATTGAAATGACTATCGGAATGCTTAAGGCCCGGTTCCAGTGCCTGCAAAGACTCAGGGTCACCCCAGAAAGGGCATGTGACATTATTGTGGCATGTGTGATTCTTCACAACATTGCCACAATTAGAGGAGAACACTGTCCTTCTGAACCAAACATCAGCAGTGATCCAAACCATGAACATCCTGACCCTCGCACGGACATACAAGATGGAAGCGCAGTCAGAGACACCATATGTCACAATCATTTCCTTTGACCCATCACCTCAACATGTTGAAAGAAGAATAAACAGATTTTTTGTTCAACTGGCTTTATTGGTCGCCTGTATTTCCTGTACACAAAGTATTAAAAGATGTAAACCTCATAAAGTGTCTCTGTTGCTTCCTCCTCCTTAACAGCTGTCAATGTTTCTTCATTATTTTCCTGTAGTAAAGAAATAAACAACATTGCTGTTCTACTGTAAACTCATATAATCTGTGGAGTATTACTCACAACTGCATGTTGGTCTGGCTCAACAGGAGGCTGCACCAGATGCAGTACACCATCACCATCAACTGATAGAATATGAGGTTTATACAGGTCACTTATAACTTACAAGGGACCAAATGGCAATTAACAAACATATACCAATCACCTTACACTTCATTGTCATTATGCTCTCAAAGACAACCAAGACTGAGGGAAGGCAAAATCAGTAGGAAAATAACTTCACTACAAAATAATCCATTATGGTAAAGAGTTTATCAAATGAATGAGTAGCACTGCAAAGGTGACTGTGAAGAAAGGATGTATGCACATCATGTATTATTTTGGATTTACCCCCTATGTAGGCACTTGTGTCTTGCGGGGTTATTGACTCAGAGGATGTCCCCGCAGAGATGCCTTCAGCCACAGGGCGCCCACTGTTTTGGCTGAGGGCAACTGCTCAGCCTCTGTGAGTGGTGGTGGTGGAGGACCCCCACCTGTTTTTCAGGCCTCCGCTTTTTTTCTGTTGGCTATAACGGGTCACATTTGAGCATACAGAGTAAGCAAATATGTACTTGTAATGTGCTCAGATAATTTCAATAAGTGCTTACAGAAAGAAAATTAATGTAGCCTCTAACTGCAATTGATTTACATCGGACAAACAGACCAAGCACTATGGCTCATAATACAATTACACCTCACCTGTTTGGACTATATTTTTATATTTCATTTTTACTTGCTGCCAGGAACGTTTGGGGCCTGTTGGGTTGCACCTGCGCTCACATCACATCACAAAATAAAATGTATAAAATAACAAATAAAATATAATAAAATAACGTGTTAAATGGGTGGAAATCCCTAGATCAATGTTTAAATTAACACTCACGCATTGACTCTGTCGGCTATGTTTTGCCATGCATGCTCACTTTCTTTTGCAGCTGAGGCTGTGTAACTTTTTTTCCGCAAAATTTGCATGTTATCGGCATATGCTGCCATCAGAATTTCGGCCTCAAGCGCTGTAAAATACATTGACCGCGCCTTCTTTCCCTCCGTCTCCATGGTGACTCGCTTAATCTGTGCTCCACTAATCAGGGCTTTATGTATCCTCGTGCGCGCACTTAACTTGGGGTTAAAGCAACTCCGCGTTGATTGAACTAATTGTTATCAGCTTTTCTGAAACCGAATATTCCGAGTTGGACAGTTCGGGGTTACTCAACCCTGAGTATCGTTTTTCACTCTGAGTTTTCTAAACCGGCTTCTTGAAATAGGGCCCTGCTCTGCCAGCTGGTTTAGTTACTTATTCATGTACTTGTGTACATACTTGCTTACTTTTGCGTGGGGGGGTCTTAGTGATCCAGTTTGATACGTTCACACGTTGTCCAGTATTTGGAGTAAAAAACAAACAAACCTTTGCAGAATTGAATCCCGGTGTTATAATAGAATATTTATTTGACAAAAGCAGCAAAAAAATGACCAAATACAGGTGAAAGTTGCAAGAAAGACAACTGATTTTAAAACATTTATTTATGGTCGCACATGTACAGCTCGGGTTCAGGAACATGTTCAGAGATGCTCATCCAGATTCACTTCCACAAAGTTTAACAGTTGCACAGAGATCATAACAGTTCGCCACGTGAGTCAGATTTGGTTCTTAGCAAGGTACACAGTCATTATAGTCACTTTAACAACAACAACAACAACAAAAAAAGTGAGAGGATTGTCCTCAGCAGAAGTGGGCGAGGTCGGTCTTCCTGCAGCCCACCTGACAGCACATGTTGGCCAGGAAGATGTTATTATCCCGTTTGGTCATCTCTGAGGCCAAACTGCTGAACTTCTCCAAGCTGCTCTGCTCCCCTGTAGGCAGAACAAAACATCAATGAACACTGAGTGGAGGTTTTAGAATCTAAGCCTTTAACTTGGTCCTCTGCAAACGCATTAATAGTGTAACTTTAACCTTACAATCTGAATGTAACTGTGCGGGAAACTCTGTTCACCTTACTTTAAACATGACTTCCAGTAAATGCTTTCTATAGCAGTTCATTTTAGCCGACAGTGTTTCTCAACAAGTGCAGCTGATGAAGCACTGCTTTCAGACGCATCCTGTGTAATTCGTCCATGTTCCCTTTAAATAAGGAAGCGCTAAATGACTGCACGGATGAGCTCGGTCTTATTTGTCTTCTTCAGTGTCACTTTACGCTTTCCGATCAGCACGGCTGACACGCTAACTGGGTTTATTTGTGTGGTGTATTAGAGAAGACGCCCGGGGAGCCGCCAGCTACAGCATTTAATCATTGAGCTGCTGACTCCTCTGGCAGACTGTGCGTCGCTGTGCTGGGAAACACCTGTTTGGAGAAGCCCTGCGCGTCAGCCGGTGAATTAATAACATAACACATGAGGTGTAGCAAAAACTGGCAGTCTGGTTAGAAAGCACAAACTTTAGCTTGTGTTGGGTTTCATTTAAGCCACAGAAGCAGATACAGAAGAAGTACTGTGTGGGCAAACTGCACTGAGATGGTAACTCGAAAACATGCCATTTTTTAAAAGTGATATAAATGATATTTCTATTTTTTTCTTGAACGCGGTTACACCCTCACTGCAATTTAAATAATATAAATTAAAGGGTAAATACACAGTTTGTTACTGACTTTTTCTGCATCGTTCTTTCTTGAAGTCTGAACCACTAAACTTGTAGCAAATGAAACTATAGAAAGAAACTCAGCTACTAACAGCGCGTCCCTGCTGTTGTGCGAAATGAGTAAAAGCAGAGTTTTCTCACCATCCACGTCTGGCTCGCTGAAGAACCTCCTCCAGCGGGACGCTCCACAGGTGTAGGAGATGGCGTTGATTAACTGCTTACCGCACAGCTTCATTGCCGTCACTTGCGCTCTCACCTGATCCACACACACCACTGCGCACAAGAGCAGAGGCAAAACCACCAGAGCACGCATGCTGGATATCTGACTGTTGCTCTTCCAAGCCCACCACAGCTGTTCTCTGATTCTGTCTGTTATCCTGCCGCTCTCTCGGTTATTGATCCGCCGCTCGCATCCTCCTTATATTAGATTCAATCCACCTTTGACTTCATTGATGCAGAGTGTCTTTCCACCTCCCTCTAACCAGCCCTTAGCCCATCCCAGTCACACACACACACACAAAACTTGTTGTGCTTGCGGTTATCTCCACCATCACCATTTTCAGCCATCTAAATAAGAGTTACGAGCATGAGCCTTTTACAACTCGGCCGGCAATCACATTAGCAATGGTGCAGCCCCCCCTTAGCACCCCCCCCCCCCCCCCCCCCCATTACCCATGATTGCACTGACCTTCACTACTCTGCATGGCTAATTAAGGGATGCAAAGTGATTCCCCCTCGAATCAAACAGATGTTTCTTCTGTTTACGACGCTCTGATGGCCCGTCTGTCTTTGACTTTACAGCAGTTTGGGTCATACAAGAGGAAACAAGTCAATGTTGACAGTCCATCATGCGGTCATTACGGCGCTGCTGATGGTGCGATGTGACATTTCAGCTCGGTCATTAACAGCGGAGGATATGAAATTATGTTAGATGGGCATGATGCGTAGTTATAGCAGCAGAAAACAACAAAAAATATACAGACACATAAAAATATTTTTCAAATAGTAGAATCAAGCAGTATTTTCTAACTCTTAATCTTTCATCCAAACCAAACCAATGGTTCTGTCTGATGAGCAATTCCATACTAGCAAACTCTACCCTTTATTCTTTTGCAGGACACACGGAGATACAGTAACTATAACAGTTTATACATGAAGTCGGTGTTTTGACCTTGTTCAAGAAATAATAACCTTTCATTTTCCAACTCATTAGGCTGGTAGCATCTTAGAGAGGCAGCGTTTCACCAATCTGCAACAATGTGTGTCTACAAATTGCCGAACACTTAAAACTGTGAAAACATTGAACACCTCATCTGTCTACAGTACAAAAGATAATTTAAAAAAAAATGAGAGAATCTGAACCTGATTCTGTCATGGGAGATGAAGCCATGTGTGAAGATGATGCATAAACCTCGCCACCTTTGCTGGGTGAGACAAATAGACTGTGGTAAAGTGAAAAACTGTTCTGTGGTCAGGTCAATTGAAATTTGAAATTCTTTTTAGAAAACATGGACGACACGTCCTCTGCGCCAAAGAGGGGAGGGACCCTCTGACTTTTCATCAGCACTCAGTTCAAAGTCAAAGGTGCGCATGAAACAGTCAACCTGAACATCTGGAAAAGCAACATCAGTGCTAAAAGCTATGTACAGGTTTTAGAGCAACATGTGCTGCCATCCTTCAGGGGAGGCCTTGAATATTTCAGCAAGTCGATGCATTCTTCAGATACTGCAACAGCAGCAGGATTCAATTCATTCCCGTTTTATTTGTATGGCACCAACAAATTGATGCGTCTTGATATGTTTTAGATTTGCACATCGCTGCATTCTGTTGATTTTCACATTTTACACATTTTGTAATTATGGTTGTACAAAAATTCTGAAACTGGAGGTTTACTGTCCCTGACATGTAAATCGGGATATTATTAAGAAACAAATGGCAACGTCATTTGCGTGCACGCATCGTCACACTGATTACACAAGCTGGATTCTGTCTGTCACGCAGCGCTGAGATTAACTGCAAATCTTAAAGGTCACCAGCAGAGATGGGCAGTAACGCGTAATCCGATTACTTTTTTCAAGTAACGAGTAAAGTAAGGGATTACTATTGCAAAAACGGTAATTAGATTACCGTTACTTTCCCGTAGGAACGCTGCGTTACTGCGTTACTAAAACCGTGATTTTTTTGCGAGAATGTCTCATGACAGTGACGTAAGCAAGTGCGACGTTCATGACAACAGCTGTGTGCAGATCAACAGTGGATCATATGTCGAGTGCGGAGAGAGTGTGAGCGTGCAGCGTTTAAAGCGTGGAAGTACTGACCTTACTTTGAGTTTGATTCCATAAAAAATGACAAAAACATTAGTGTCCGCTGTGCGTGGGAAGAAAACTTCTTTTCACCGCGAAAAAAACCCCTAAACTTCCAACAAGCACCGAGTAGCTACGACGTGATGGGAAACTCACAGAGATTCTTCCACTGACCGCGGCACACCTGCACCAGGGTAAACCTCCGCCTACCCCACTCCTGCTTTACAGGTGAAAATAGAGCAACAGGACCGCTGAGTCTTTGACTTTATTTATTTTCTGCTGTGTTTTACTTGCATCTATTTGAAAGACTGAATGTAAACACAAAATATATATATATTTTATGTGCTGGAATGTGCAGAAAATAGGTTTAAATATTAAACAAATTTCTTCCAGTCAGAGAATGTTGCATATAATTAAATGTTTGCTTGATGCATAAAGTTAAAAGATTAAAAACTAATAAAACAAGTTTAAAAAGAGACTTTTCCATCTGATTACATTTTGTATGATGGATTATGTAGAAAAAGTAGAATTGGGCTGAAAGATCTATCACTTTATCACCTATTCAGGTTGTAAATCGTGTTTTTAAAAAGTAACTAAGTAATTAATTACTTTTGAAAATAAGTAATCAGTAAAGTAACGGGATTACTTTTTGGGGGAAGTAATCAGTAATTAGTTACTGATTACTTTTTTCAAGTAACTTGACCAACACTGGTCACTGGGGTGGCTGTAGCTCAGGTGGCAGAGCAGGTCAGCCACTAATCAGAAGGTCGGTGGTTCGATCCCAGGCTACCTCCTGGCTGCATGCCAAATATCCTTGGGCAAGATACTAACCCCGTGTTTGCCTACTGGTGGTGGTCAGAGGGCCCGGTGGCGCCAGTGTCCGGCAGCCTCGCCTCTGTCAGTGCGCCCCAGGGCAGCTGTGGCTACAACGTAGCTTGCCATCGCCAGTGTGTGAATGTGTGTGTGAATGGGTGAATGACTGAATGTAGTGTGAAGCGCTTTGGGGTCCTTAGGGACTAGAAAAGCGCTATACAAATGCAGGCCATTTACCATTTACCAGTGTATGTTGCACGTTCGGGGTCAGGCAGCTTGCTTTGCTTTCTTATTTATGAGGCTATTTATTTATCTTCTCCGTTTTACCTAGAATATGTTATCATCGATAACTGCACTACTGTCTGTCTTATAAAAGGGATAGAGTCACATTTTTCTGGTTGAATAAAGGCTTAAAAGAAAAACCAACTCTACGTGCTCAAAACTTCGTGGACACAGCCTAGCTAAACTTTAAGACTGGGCTGTTTTATATCACAATATATGATAATATTTTACACATTTCTGAGTTTGTGGCAGCAGTTTTGGAGAAGTCATTTCCTGTTGAGCCTCGAGAGATACTCGTGCCTGTAACATCCAACATCAGCTGCTGATATAAGTGAAACTGTGACGATTGAGATCAAATCTCTGTCATCATTGGAGATATTAAAACATATATATGTCATAAAATTTTAAAATCTACATTTTTAATTAATAGAATGAAATAACAACTATTGCTATATGCAATGTATTTTGAAGGCTAATATATCTGCCTCTACATTTAACTCACAGCCGTAGTTGTAGGTGTGCAACTAACATTACCTTGGTATCACTGCACACATGTGAAGGACAGCTTTGAACGTCCGTGCCTTTCTCTCCATCCAACCAATCAGAAGTTACATCCCCAGTAACACATGATCATCTGAAACTTTTCTGCTGTGCAACATTTTATTTTATACTATTTTAACTTTTTTGAACTTTTACTTTACTAATTGATCATTAAATTGTTTCTAACGCAGCATTTCGTCTGACGTTTTTGGACATTTGTGTTTTTTTACTTGTTCTCAGAAACGTTGCGCAGAATCTTTGTGACAATAAAAACATGACTTCTATGTTTACTTTAATGCCCGAAAGGAAAATGTGATGTTTTCAGATTACATCTGTTTTAATGGGATTGTTCATATCTCACGGAGACATTCAGTCGCCCTTTTCTCTGGGAACTACATTTTACAAAGGGAGCCACAAGATAAGCGGATGAAACAGACATAAACCTAATTGGCTCAGGGAGACTGCATCTTTGGTCTATATGAACCTGTCAGACAAAAAGCTGACCTCAGCAGCGTCCTGCTGCAGGTAAATCGCCCGGAGGGTGAATTCTAGTGTATTTGCAATGTTAGCCAACCATCGGTCGCCTGTGTCTGACTACAAAGGTTTAAAACTGCTGAACTTTTTTATAAGACCAGCACAAGTGCATTAACATACACCCCGGGAGGCTGAGAGAGCTGTTAGTTTAAAAACTTTGTTTTCAATGCTTGTTCCTGAAAAGAAATATAGATAAAAACACATAAAGGTTAAAAATAAGGGCAAGCACAAACAAATACTTGTTGTATTTCTGCACTCATAATGTTTTCCAGTTTTCTGTTAAATTATCACAGAAGGATCCTGGAAAACCTCCCTCCTCTCTGAGCTGAACCATCATCTGTCCATGTTTGAACCTGTGCCCAGAGGACTGAGTCTCACAACTTTCATTTTTTACATTTCCTTTTTTTTAGAAACAAATTAAACATTAACTTTTAACTTCAGATTCATGTTCTCGTGGTTTTTTTACACAATTTTTTTAAACAAAGTGTACATTTGCGCTTTTCTGGAGCAGACTGGAGCGCTTCAGCGAGTGCTGCCTTCAGTTATCACTGATATGAAAAGGCCCACGTGGTTTATTATATGTCTACATGTCATACAAATTATCAACGTCATATAAAAAAACTGCAGTTTTACTTCTACAACCAAAAACCTGCTGATTTGGAGGAAGAGAAGAAGAAAAGATGAAAGTCACCGTGCTTCTGTGGAGAAGCACCGTTACAGTCTTCTCTCTCATACAGGCTCCTCTTGGCTGTCCTGTACTGAAGCTTTAAAACTAGACTGGAAAAGTGTGTTTTCTCATTGTTTTTTTGTTTGTAATATGTTTTTATTGGTAAAATTTTATGTAACAGGTGTGTAAATATATAGCATGACTCAGCGAGGAAGAGAAGTAATGTCAATATGAAATGGCTCATTAAAAATGTTATTTCCGGCCATTGAACCTTCACTCGTTTCCACTCTGGTGCCTCGGCCTTTTCATTTTACAGGAAAGATTTCCTGTTTTCAGCTCAGTAAAGTCTAAACTCAGAACTTACACAACATTTTCTGATTTGAGGTAAAAATGTCTGAATGTAATGCAGAATTTAGCAGCAGAGTGTATGTAGGACTATTGACTGTTTCAGCTGTTTCTGTTGATTTTAGTTTTTAAAAAAAGGAATGGATGACTTTTAGTTTAGGGTGAGGTCTGCAATAAACACCTGGATGCTCTCATGACCCAACGTGTCTTGTCTTTCTCAAATAGAAAAATTTGATTTGGACACAGAAAAAGCTCAAAATGGATTTTAGATTTTATGTAAAATCACCACAAACCTGTGATTTGGGCTCAGTGGGAATAAATCAAATATACTTTAGCTTTTGTCTACTGCGAGGTGAGAACACACTTGCTTTAAGTTGACATATTTTCTTTCAAACTTATTTTTGCTTTAAATGTCTTGTAGCTACAAGCATTCTTCTTAAAAATGGCATTTGCACATGAATAAAATCTCTCATATGTACTTCTTCCTGTTTGTCTCTACGTGAGGGATGTGGAGGAACCCTGCAGCCAAAGCCAGCTCATATCGGTTCATTTGTTCTTGGAGTTTCTTCTGTTTTTCCAGGTTTTATGAACGAACAGAGAACATCTACCAAACCTTCTGACTCAGTCTGACTTATTTCTGCCAGAAATCTGATAATAACAGAAATAAATACATTTTTACATAAAAAATAGTGAATTGTCCTTCCTGTAGACAGCTGCCAAAGGGAACATACGAAACAAACAAAGAACAAAAAAGTAAAAACAACAAGTTAAATACAACTATTATCATCATCATCATTTATTTATTTATATAGCACTTTAAAAACACACCTGTACAAGTGCTGTACAATACTAATATGCACATAAAACCAGACATAGCAATAAAAAAAAAAATCAGTTACCCACAGAGTTAAAAGCCAGAGAATAAAAATAGGTTTTTAATAAAGACTTAAAAACTAAGCTTGGGTAGATA
This sequence comes from Maylandia zebra, assembly GCF_041146795.1. Lineage (NCBI taxonomy): Eukaryota > Metazoa > Chordata > Actinopteri > Cichliformes > Cichlidae > Maylandia > Maylandia zebra. The sequence continues at coordinate 37,926,980 of NC_135183.1, read as the reverse complement.
AGCCTATTTCCAATAATGTCTGGCGATCATAAAACAATGCAGGGCTGACATGTTGCACAAAATTGACTAAAAACAGTAAAATAAAACAAATAGAAGAGAGCGACAGACGGCATGCCAAACACACAGGCGCCATCTTCCTTTCTCTGTTCATGACAAAATGCATTAGCAAAAAGGAACAAAGGTATTATTATTATTTATATATTAGTTTATTATTTATTAGTTTTTAATCACAAATAGTCACAGAATTGTATATTTTGATGATGTTGTATACGGATTAGTTAATTTTCTTTGCATTAATAATGGCTCTGTTATTTTACCCTCATTAATGTGTGCTTCATACAGAATTTCAGTTATGAGGATAAAAATTAAACATGTGTTGTATGTGTAAAAGCTGGACAAAGGTGAGCAGTTATAATCATAAGACTGATTTTCAAGAACAAGGGTGACGTGCAGAGTTTTAGTAACTACAGAAAGGTAAAGCTGATGAGTCATCGTGAATTGCTGAAACTAGAAGCTAAGGAGAGATGTGATGTTCAGTGAGCAGCAGAGCAGCTTCATGCTGAGAAAGAGCACTTACAGACGGGATGTTTGCTTTGAGAGGTCAGAAGGAGCTGCACTGTAAGTTTGTGGAGCTTGAGAAAGCAAATGATAAGGTGCCAAGAGAGGAACTGTGTCTGCGAGGGTGCTGCAGGACACGTATGAGGACTGTGAGACAGTGGTGAGGTGTGCAGTAGTTGGGTTTAAGGTGGGGGCGGGATTACATCAGGGAGAAGATCTGAGTCTTTCTTGTTTTCTGTGGTGATGGACAGATGAAATCAGATGAAATCAGGCAGGAGTCTCTGTGGACTGTGATGTTTCCGCACAGCATTGTGATCTGCAGTGAGACTGAAGGCAGGTGGAAGGGAGTCTGGAGAGGACCTCAGAGGAAGTTCACGACTGTAGTGAAGAATAACATGTAGAGGGTTGGTGCAGTTCTAAGGATAGATGACAGCCTCACCTCTCAGACGTTTACACCAGCAGATGTAAGGAAAGAACAACCTGCATCATCACAGACTCCACCCACCTTATACACGGCCCTCCCCTCGGGCCGGAGGCTGTGCAGTATCTGGTCCAGCAGGCTGAAGAATAGCTCTCAATACTC